>NW_005871598.1:31767-42491 GCF_000147115.1 Myotis lucifugus | reverse complement strand
GCAGGAGGCAGTTGATCAATGATCTTTGCTCATCATTAAATGTTTCTGACTCTCTCTCCCTCTCATTTCCTCTCTGGAATCAATAAAATCTATAATAATAAGAGCATAATATGCTAATTACACCATATGTCCTTCTGGATGATCTTCCAGATGAAGCTGAGACTGCGAGGGCTGAGCCCCTTGCACGAATTTCCTGCATCAGGCCTCTAATTTATATATATATATATATAAATAAATAAAAGAGAAACATGAAAATTAACCATCTCTCCACTACACCCACCAGCCAATCAGGAGCAAGTATTCAAATTAACCCAACTAAGATGGTGGCGGCTACAGAGCTGGAGCGAGCAGGAGGCTTGGGTTGCCCTCGGTGATGGAGGAAGCCAATCTTCCTGCCACCCTGGCTGGCCCTGGCCTCCACTCAAGGCTACAAAGTTTCAATTATAGAAGATAAATAAATCCCAGATACCTGCTTTCAGCCCGCCCTGGCCTCTGCTCAAGGAGGCGCTGAAAAAAAAAAGAAAAAGAAAAAAAGGAGAGGCTGGGAGCTTGGGTCACCGTGGGGTGTGGCCAGCCTGAAAACAGCCCTTAGCCCCTCACCCAGGCTGGCCAGGCATCCCAGCGAGACCCCCACCCTGATCTGGGACACCCTTCAGGGCAAACCAGCCATCTCCCACCCATGCACCATGCCTCTATCTATACTAATAAAAGGGTAATATGCTAATTAGACTGGGAGACCTTCCAGATGTTATTCTGGACAAAGCCATGGTGGCAGGGCCGAGGTAGAGGCTGTTAAAGGCCAAGAGGGATGGGCAGTTGTGGGTGATCAGGCCAGGATGGGATGGCAGTTGTGGGTGATCTGGCTGATTGGGGACGCGGCCATTGGGGGTAAGCAGACCAGCAGGGGGGGCCAGTTGGGGGTGAGCAGGCCATCAGTGGGGGTCAGTTGGAGGTGATCAGGACAGCAGGGGGGCAATTTGGAGTGAGCAGGCCAGTATGGGGACAGTTGGGGTGAGCAGGCTGGCATGCAGAGTGGTTAGGGGCAATCAGGCAGGCAGACAGGCAGGTGAGTGGTTAGGAGCCAGCAGTCCCAGATTGTGAGAGGGATGTCCGACTGCTGGTTTAGACCTGATCCCTGTAAACCGGCAGTAGGACATCCTTCGAGGGGTCCCAGATTGGAGAGGGTGCAGGCCGGGCTGAGGAACACCCCGCACCCCCCCCATGCATGAATTTCGTGCACTGGGCCACTAGAGTGTGTGTGTGTGTGTGTGTGTGTGTGTGTGTATTTTTTAAGTTAAAAAAATGAATGTTGATTTAGAAGGGTACAGGATTGAAAGCATTCCAGCATCCATGCATGTTCTTTTAAAGTAACACCAGTCACTACCCTGTCTCCAGGTCTCTTTTTATTTTGCATTAGAGGCCCAGTGCATGAAATTCCTTCACTCAAGGGGATACATCAGCCCGGCCTGTGCCCTCTCACAGTCAAGGAGCCCTTGGGGTATGTCCGACTGCTGGTTTAGGCCTGGGTGAGGAGCAGGCCTAAACCGTCAGTTGGACATCCATAGTGCTGCCGTGGAGGCAGTAGAGGCTGCATTTGCAAGCCATGAGCCCAGCTTCCAGCTGAGTGGCACTCCCCCTGTAGGAGCATACTGACTATCAAGGGGCAGCTCCTGCATTGAGCACCTGCCCCCTGGTGGACAGTGTGTCATAGCAACCGGTTGTTCTGCCATTCGGGCGATTTGCATATTAGCCTTATATTATACTAGAGGCCCAGTGCACAAAAATTTGTGCACTCGGGGGGGGGGGTCCCTCAGCCTGGCCTGTGCCATCTCGCAGTCTAGGACCCCTCGGGGGATGACCACCTGCTGGCTTAGGCCCGCTCCCCGAGGGATTGGGCCTAAGCTGGCAATCAGACATCCCTCTGGCAGCCCAGGAGCCCTTGGAGGATGTCCACTTGCCAGAGGGGAGCAGGCCTAAGCTGCAGTCGAACATCCTTAGTGCTGCTGAGGAGGCGGGAGAGGCTCCCACCAACATCGCTGTACAGGCAGCCATCAGCCTGGCTTGTGGCTGAGCAGAGCTCCCCCTGTGGGAGCGCACTGACCACCAGGGGGAAGCTCCTGAATTGAGCATCTGCCACCTCGTGGTCAGTGTGTGCCATAGTGACCAGTCGTTCTGCTGTTAGGGTCAATTTGCATATTGTCCTTTTATTATATAAGATAGAGGCCTGGTGCATGGGTGGGGGCTGGCTGGTTTGCCCTGAAGGGTGTCCCGGATCAGGGTGGGGGTCCCACTGGGGTGCCTGGCAAGCCTGGGTGAGGGGCTGAGGGCCGTTTTTAGACTGGCCACACCCCCTTCAGGGTGGGGGTCCCCGCTGGAGTGCTTAGTCAGCCTGGGTGAGGGGTTGAGGGCCGTTTTCAGGCTGGCCATACCCCCTTCAGGGTGGGGTTCCTGCTGGGATGCCTGGCAAGTCTAGGTGAGGAGCTGATGGCTGTTTGCAGGCTGACCATCGCCCCCAGCCACCCAAGCTCCCAATGGAGGCTGTCTGGAATCAGGTATCTTGGGTTTATTTATCTTCTTTAATTAAAACTTTGTTGCCTTGAGCGGAGCTGACAGCTCCCCAGGGCAGGTGGGAAGCTTGGCTTCCTCCATCGCCGGGGCAACCAAGCCTCCTGCTTGCTCCAGCTCTGTGGCTGCCGGCTGCCATCTTGGTTGGGTTAATTTGCATATAGTCACTCTGATTGGCTGGTGGCCATTGCTTGTGAGTGTAGCAAAGGTATGGTCAATTTGCATGTTTCTCTTGTATTAGATAAGATAGGATTGTCAAGGGAGGACTCTATTAGGTGGGGTGATTGTAAAAATGCTGACATTAACATCAGTGTTGATCCTGGGTTTCCATTCATTCTATGCCTGAACCTGTGCTCAATGTGGTCCCTTCATAATTCTCTCTATCCCCAGGAGATAGCATGGGGCCTAATTTCTCCTCTTGTACCTGCATGTCCAAGCAGGCCCAGTAAATGATGAGAGCCCAGAGGTCAGAAAGTGATGCTCTGAGAAGCTGCAGGCATCTTCCTTATTAAGTGCAGACTAGATTACACATGAACAAGGAATTTGACCTGCTCTTAAGGGACCAGGAATATCATCTGCTACCCCAGCCCTCTCCAGGGGTATCCAGTTCCTCATTCCTAGGGGTGAATTAGGGACCTAGGATTCTTCACCCTCAGCTTTCCCCCATATGCACCCATCCACTTATTCCTTTCCAGGGATCCAGGATCTTCCAGCTCCTACCCAAAGGTTTAGAGTCTTTCCAAAACAGCACCTCCACTCTATACCTTCTTTTTGCCACCAGAGTCTTCCCTAACTCCCCATCTTTGCTCAGCCTGGGGTTCTATGACCCTTCACTTCATCCATGAACCTGAGATGGGACCCAAAGGGGTACAACAGAGGGTTGGAAGAGCAGGGGCAGAAGTGGCTCAGCCTGGGGCAGGGAAGATGAACATATTGTCCTCTAAATTACCCCTTGGGACATTGCCTATGCATTTGCCTGTTGTCGGGGCGCCCACATACAAAATATCACAGGGAAACGTACATACACCATAAGTACAGAAACCCACAGGTACAGAACACCCCCAGCCAAAGATGGGCTCTCAAGTGCAGGGCTTGTTGTCAGGCTCAAAGAGACCTACACTATAGACTCAGACATCACTTTGAGAGAAACACACACAAACACACAGAGATAAGAACACATGGGGCCACCAAAACAGTGTTACAAGGCACACCAACACACATAATGGACACTCAGGCACAAACCAGAAGAGTCATACATGAACACAGAAGACTGACACAAAGAGAATAAAAACATACACAGTTACAATCAGGCACACCCAAAGAGGCAGCAAATTCACAAATACAACCAATACCCACACATGCAACAGAAACACTCCCCCAAATGCTGAGTCATACTAATACATTGTTTGAAGGAAAGATTAAGAATTAAAGTGTTGTCCTGGCCAGGTGGATCAGTAGGTTGGAGCATCATTTCATAATGTCCTCTCTCAGAAAAAATATTGTAGAGTTGATCCCTAGTCAGGGCATGTACAGGAAGCAACTGATCCATGTTCCTCTAACATCATTGTTCTCTCTCTCTCTCTCTCTCTCTCTCTCTCTCTCTCTCTCTCTCTCCTCTTCAAGAAACATATCCTCAGCTGAGAAAAATATTTTTAAGGTATTGAATTTTGAAGACCATAGCATTAAATATAGAGCCATCCTCTAAAACAGTTATCCCAATCATTTGAACTCAGTCAATGCCTGTCTTCTTTTTATCTAAGAAACTAATAGAATCAATTTGTAAAATATATACCTGTAGAAAGAACTGAGCACAATAATTACAACAGTTTTATTTATAAAACCCCAAAGGCAAAAATAAACAAAACCATAGACAGATCAAGGATAAGTGGATAATCCAAAAAATACAACATTTCTTAGCAATAAAAAAATTAACTATTTACATAAATGTTATTGATGAATTTCAAAATACCTGTGTAGCATGAAGGAAGCCAGTGTTTCATAAAGATTATATACATTATAACACCTAAAAATAATGAAAAATATGAATTAATCTATTGCAAAAGAAGTTAAATAAATGCTAGCATGGAGGGCTGGGGAAGCAGAAAGATTATAAAAGGGCAGAAGGTAAATACAGAGAGTGGCAAAAGTAGATTTAAAGTTACTGGTATTGAAAATAAGACAATCTACACTAATAAAAGACAAACATGCAAATTGACCGTACCTTCTCTATGCCTTAAGCCATGCCCACCAGCCAATCAGAGCGACTATATGCAAATTAACCCAATCAAGATGGCTGGCAGCCATGGAGCTGAAGCAAGCAGGAAGCTTGGTTGCTCCAGTGATGGAGGAAGTCAAGCTTCCCGGACAGCTCTGAGGTCCACTGAAGGCAACAAAGTTTCAATTATAGAAGGTAAATAAATCCCAGAATAAAAAAAGGGAAAACAGGAGAGGCTGGGAGCTTCCATCGCTGGGAAGCTTGGCCAGCCAGAAAACGGCCCTCAGCCCCTCACTCAGACTGGCCAGGCACCCCAGTGGGAACCCCCCACCCTAAAGGGGGTGTGACCAGCCTGAAAACAGCCATCGGCCCCTCACCCAGGCTGGCCAGGCACCCAAGCAAGACCCCCACCCTGATCCAGGACACCCTTCAGGGCAAACCAGCCGGCCCCCACCAATGCAAAAGGCCTCTATCCTATATAATAAAAGGGTAATATGAAAATTGACCCTAACAGCAGAATGACTGGGAATAACTGGTCACTATGACACACACTGACCACCAGGGGGCAGACACTCAATGCAGAAGCTGCCCCCTGGTGGTCAGTGCCCTCCCACAGGGGGATCTCTGCTCAGCCACAAGCCAGGCTGATGGCTGCCAGTACAGCAGTGGTGGTAGGAGCCTCTCCCGCCTCCTCAGCAGCACTAAGGATGTCCGACTGCAGCTTAGGCCTGCTCCCCGCTGGCAAGTGGGCTCCCGGGCTGCCAGAGTGATGTCTGACTGCAAGCTTAGGCCCAATTCCCCAGGAAGTGGGCCTAAACCAGCAGGTGGTCATCCCCCAAGGGGTCCTAGACTGCGAGAGGGCACAGGCCAGGCTGAGGGACCCCCCCGAGTGCACAAATTTTTGTGTACCAGGCCTGTAGTAGTTAATAAATACTACAAGTAAAAACTCTACCATGTCCAGTGTGGTTCAGTTGGTTGAGCATCATCCTATTCACTGAAAGGTCGCTTAGGGCACATGCTTTCTTGGATCCCCAGTAGTGGGCTTACAGGAGGCAGAAGATTGACGTTTCTCTCCCTCTCCATTCCTCTCTAAAAATCAACAAAAATATTTTATTGATTTTAAAATATATAAAATAGTTATATATTGACTAAAGGCCTTTAAAATATATAAAATAGTTATTAAAAAAAGAATAAATTCTGTGTTTTGCATACTCACAACTGTAAGCCTGCTTTTGCCCCACTACGTATGTGGGTAACAGAGAAGCTTATTTCACCTATGACTGTTTCAGACTTTATTCATATCTTCAACCTCACCAAATAGTGCACATTATAGAAGTGCATTTCATTGCATGTCAGTTATACATATACCTAAGTAAAGCCTTAAAATGTGGATCCAAATAAAAACCTAGATATCTCTCTGTTGTTAGAAAATTAAGTTGGCAACCCTATATAGACATAAGCATCTCTCTCCTCATTTCCTGGGAGAAGTAGTGTTGCCTCAGTGGCAGCAAATATTGTCAAGCAGTGAAGACTATTGCCATCAGAATCAACAGGAATGCTGGGGGAAGGAAGATGGCTGCCAATGGGAAGGCAGATTGCAAGATAGTGTGTGAGTGAGAGAACGAAGGGAGAGTGTGTGGTCGCACAGGGAGTGTTTGTTTGTGAGTTGAGGGACAGCTATACTCCTGGGGACTGTGGGGGATTGCCAGATGGGGTTCCCCTGACCAGGCAGACTCCACTGCTTCTGGGATCCCATCTGGAGCGACCAGCTCTGATGCGGAGACCGCGCCATCTTAAAGGGGACAGTGGATGTTGTCGGAAGCTTGAAAATCTTGGGAATCTACAACAATGGCACCCAGTGAACAGCTGCGAACCCGGGAACAAGGGTCCCCAAGCGACGTGAGCACATGGACTCGGAGGAGCTCTGCACCCCCTCATGGAAAGGTAAGATTTCGCCTGGGATAAAGTGAGGTCTGTGGTCCGGGCAGGAGAGAGAAACACACAGGGCGGGAGCTGGATGATCCAGGGAAGTCTGGGCCCAGAAAAGTCCACGGCTGCTGGGGCTGGCTGTTCTACAAATGTGGAAGGGGATCTGCAGGGCTGCTAACAGAAGGGAAGTCTAAAAAGCAACCCATAGCTGAAGTGGGCGCCAAAGGGCAGCCTAAAAATTTTAACAATGTGTCGGCTGCTTAGACCCAAAGGGAAAAAGACTGCACAGACTTGGGCCGCAGTGCTGGAGTTTGAGCACTTACTCTGGCTCTTTTCTCTCTCTCTCTCTTGTTTTCCCCCTCTTTAAATCCTTGCCTTTGATTACTAAGCCCGATACATAGGATCACCCAATTGTGGACACTCTAAGAAACTGCAGGGGAAAGTTGTTTTTATGGAACCTGGGGATCAGAGTGGGGAATAAAGATCAAAGACCGAGCTCTGGGGCAGCCCATTCCCCCAAACCAGTATTAAGTGCCACAGGGAAAACAAAATTTAAACACTAGCTAGAGAGGACCTATAGACCCAGAGGTCAATCCAGAAACACTGGCACTCAGGGGTTTAATCACAAATTGACTCTTGTGTAAACACAAATAAAGGAGCATAAAAAACAAAGAAGTACTGCCTGCTTGAAAATCAGGACTGTGGCCTAAAACACTGAGGAGCAGTGGAACGCAGGGAATTTCAATAATGTCCTGACTAGGAAACAGATGTGCCAAAAGGAACAGTAGAGGAAGTGAATGACCTTCACTACAGCACATTTAATATATATATATTATTGCTTGAAGTATTACAAGGAGTATTACATATGTCTCCTTTCCCCCACCCTTGACATTCCCCCCACCTCCCCTACCCCCCAGTGGCTTGTGTCCATTGGTTATGCTTATATGCATGCATACAAGTCCTTCGGTTGATCTCTTACCCCCGCCCCCAAACCTTCCCTGGCCTCCCTGCTGTAGTTTGACAGTCTGTTTGATGCTGCTCTGCCTCTGTATCTATTTTTGTTCATAAGTTTATAATGATCTTTATTATCCATAAATGAGTGAGATCATGTGGTATTTTTCTTTCATTGACTGGCTTATTTCACTTAGCATAATGCTCTCCAGTTCCATCCATGCTGTTGCAAATGGTAAGAATTCCTTCTTTTTTACAGCAGCATAGTATTCCATTGTGTAGATGTACCACAGTTTTCTAATCCATTCATCTGCTGATGGGCTCTTAGGCTGTTTCCAGATCTTCGCTATGGTAAATTGTGCTGCTATGAGCATTGGGATGCATATATCCTTTCTGATTGGTGTTTCTGGTTTCTTGGAATATATTGTTAGAAGTGGGATCACTGGGTCAAATGGGAATTCAATTTTTAGTTTTTTGAGGAAACTCCATACTGTCTTCCATAGTGGCTGCACCAGTCTGCATTCCCACCAGCAGTGCATGAGTGTTCCCTTTTCTCCGCATCCTCTCCAGCACTTGTCGTTTGTAGATTTGTTAATGATAGCCATTCTGACAGGTGTGAAATGATACCTCATTGTTGTTTTGATTTGCATCTCTTGGATGATTAGTGATTTTGAGCATGTTTTCATGTGTCTCTTGGCTTTCTGAATGTCCACTTTTGAAGTGTCTATTTAGAACCTTTGCCCATTTTTTTGATTGGATTGTTTATCTTCCTTTTGTTAAGTTGTATGAGTTCCCTATAAATGTAGGAGATTAAACCCTTATTGGTGATGACATTGGCAAGTATGTTCTCCCATGCAGTGGGCTTTCTTGTTGTTTTGTTGATGGTTTCTTTTCTGTGCAGAAGCTTTTAATTTTGATGTAGTCCCATTTGTTTATTTTCTCTTTAGTTTCCAATGCCCTAGAAGCAGTATCATTGAAGAAATTGCTTCGGCATATGTCTGAGATTTTGTTGCCTTTGGATTTCTCTAGTAATTTTATGCTTTCCCGTCATACATTTAAGTCCTTTATCCATTTTGAATTTATTTTTGTGTATGGTGTAAGTTGGTGGTCTAGTTTCATTATTTTTGATGTATCTGTCCAATTTTCCCAACACTGTTTATTGAAGAGACTGTCTTGACTCCATTGTATGTTCTTGCCTCCTTTGTCAAATATTAATTGAGCATATTGGTTCGGGTCTATTTCTGGGTTCTCTATTCTATTCCATTGATTTATATGTCTGTTCTTGTGCCAGTACCAGGCAGTTTTGAGAACAGTGGCTTTGTAATACAGCTTGATATCAGGTGTTGAGATCCCACCTACTTTGTTCTTCTTTCTCAGGTTCTCTGCAGCTATTTGGGGCCTTTTTTTATTCCAGATGAATTTTTGGCGAGTTTATTCTAGATCTGTAAAATGTGCTGTTGGTATTTTAATGGGAAGCGTGTTGAATTTATAAATTTCTATGGGTAGTATGGACATTTTAATGATGTTGATTCCACCAATCCATGAACATGGTATGTTCTTCCATCTGTTTATGTCTTTCTCTATCTCTTTTTTCAACATCCTGTAATTTTCTGAGTAGAGGTCTTTTACCTCTTTAGTTAAGTTTATTCCTAAATATCTTATTTTTTTTTGGTGTGATGGTAAATGGGATTGTTTTCTTAGTCTCTCTTTCTGTAAGTTCACTATTGGAGTATAGAAATGCCATAGATTTCTTAGCTTTAATTTTGTATCCTGCTACATTCCCAAATTCATTTATTAAGTCTAATAGTTTTTTGATGGAGTCTTTAGGGTTTTTTATGTACAATATCATGTCATCAGCGAATAAGGACAGTTTTACTTCTCTCCAAATTTGGATGCCTTTTATTTCTTCTTCTTGTCTAATTGCAATGGATATTACTTCCAGTACTATGTCAAACAGGAGTGGTGAGAGTGGGCATTCCTGTCTTGTTCCTGTTCTTAAGGGAAATGGTGTTAGTTTTTGCCCATTGAGTATGTTGTTGGCTGTGGGTTTGTCATGAATGGCTTTTATTATGTTGAGGTATGATCCTTCTATTCCTACCTTGCTGAGAGTTTTCATCAAAAATGGGTGTTGGATTTTGTCAAATGATTTTTCTGCATCAATTGATATGACCATGTGGTTTTTATCTCTCAATTTTTTTATGTGATGTATCATGTTTATTGATTTGCGGGTATTGTACCATCCTTGCATCCCTGGAATAAATCCTACTTGATCATGGTGTATGATCTTTCTGATGTACTGCTGGATCTGACTTGCTAAGATTTTGTTGAGGATTTTGGCATCTATGTTCATGAGGAATATTTACCTGTAATTCTCTTTCATTGTGTTGTCTTTATCTGGTTTTTGTATGAGGGTGATGCTGGCTTCATAGAATGAGCTTGGAAGTGTTCCTTCCTCTTGAATTTTTTGTAGTAGTCTGAGGAGGATAGGTTTTAGTTCTTCCTTGAATATTTGGTAAAACTCCCCTGTGAAGCCATCTGGCCCTGGGCTTTTGTTTGCTGGAAGCATTTTGATGACTGCTTCAATTTCTTCCATAGTTATTGGCCTATTGAGATTTTTAGACTCTTCCTGATTGAGTCTTGGAAGGTTGTATTTTTCTTTGAATATGTCCATTTCCTCCAGGTTGTCTAGTTTGTTGGAGTAGAGTTATTCATAGTATTGTTTAACAATCCTTTGTATTTCTGTGGGGTCTGTTGTAATTTCAACTCTGTCATTTCTGATTTTGTTTATTTGGGTCCTCTCTCTTTGCTTCTTGGTGAGCCTGGCTAGAGGTTCATCAATCTTGTTTATCCTTTCAAAGAACCAGCTCTTGGTTTCATTGATCTTATGTATTGTTTCTTTGGTCTCTATGTCATTTATTTCTGCTCTGATATTTATTATCACCTTCCTTCTGCTCACTCTGGGCTTTTCTTGTTGCTCTCTTTCTAATTCTTGAGATGTAGAGTAGATGCTTTACTACCATTTTTTTCTTGTTTTTGAGTAGGCTGTAGAGCTATAAACTTCCCT
>NW_005871598.1:28676-31667 GCF_000147115.1 Myotis lucifugus | reverse complement strand
TTCTTGCATAAGTAGTTGAGTTTTTCATCTGTTTCTTCTTGCTTCTTGAACATCCGGTGCATGTACTCTAGGAACCTTATTCTGAATTCTTTTTCCGTCATGTTGCATATCTCTGTCTCACTTAGCTGCTTTTCTGGCAAGTCCTCCTTTTCTTTCCTTTGGGGGTTTCTTTGTCTACCCATGTTTGATCTCACTGACATGACTAGTTGTTGAGTCGTTCAGTGGCTGGACCCTGGGTGGCAGTGGCTGCTCCCTGGGTGGCAGTGGCTCCTCGGGCTGTGGTTGCTCCTTGGGCGGTTGTGGTAGCAGCGGCTCCTCTGTTGATAGCAGGGCCTCTGGTGGGTGCTGTTCACAGCTGTGGTGGCTCTTCTGGCTGGTGGAGGGAGGCTTCACACACAGCAACTGTTCCCCAGGCAGAGCGTGTGGTGATCAGGAGGCCGCTGTTGCTTGAATCTGCTTTCTGTGGAGGGGTGCCGGTCTCCTCTGGGCTCTTACAGTCGCGTTGCTTGCGAGTCGTTGCCTCCGGGTTAGTAGCCGATCTCTGGATGCCGGTACCAGCTACCTAAGATGGCGCGGTCTCCCTGCTGCGCTGGCGCCCAGGGGGAGGTTTCAGCCTCAATCTCTAACCATCCGCATTTTTTAGGAGTTCTCTGTCTTTCCTGGCTGCAGACTGTCTCTCAGCTGAACCTCCCCAGCTTGATCGGGCTGATTGTTACCCGTTTCAGCTGCTCGCCCCTATCTGCTCCGGGATAAAGCACCAACACGTCCGTCTAAGCCTCCGCCATTTTTTTTTCGCTTATTGTTTCACCACTATCTTTCTTAATGTTCCCAATGACTGGCTCAGAATTTTGCCACACATGCAGCCATTACAGATGCTGACCGCTGAGCTGGTCCAAAAGGACATTTCCCCCGGCCACTCTCAATTCTTTCAACCTCCTGGAATCTGGACACGGCCGTTTCTGCTCAGGGCCGTGGCGCCGAGGGCCTGGGTCCCACTGGTTTCTCCTCAGCCAGGTTCCTCCAGGATGTTTTTAATTTCTCCTTTGATCTCATTGGTAACCCAATCAATATTTAATAACATACTATTCGGCTTCCAAGTGTTTGAGTGTTTTGGATTGTTTTTATTGTAGTTTATTTCTACTATTATGCCATTGTGGTTTGAGAAGATTCTTGGTATGATTTCAATCTTCTTGAATTTGGGGAGACTTTGCTTGTGACCCAATATGTGGTCTATTTTTGAAAATGTCCCATGTGCACTTGAGAAGAACGTACATTCTGCAGCTTTGGGGTGAAATGTTCTGAAGATGTCAATTAAGTCCATCTGATCTAGTGAGTCATTTAGCATTGCTGTTTTTTTGCTGATTGTTTATCTAGAGGATTTATCCAGTGATGTCAGTGGTGTACTAAAGTCCCCTACTATGATTGTATTGTTGTCAATCTCTCCCTTGCTATCTTCCAGGAGTTTTTTTTATGTATTAGGGTGCTCCTACATTGGGTGCATATATGTTTGTCAGGGTTATATCCTCTTGTTGTATCAATCCCTTTAGTATTATGAAGTGGCCTTCTTTATCTCTTGTTATGATCTTTACTTGAGGTCTATTTTGTCCAATATAAGTATTGCTACCCCAGCTTTTTTTTTTCATTTCCATTTGCCTGAAAGATATTTTTCCATCCCTTCACTTTCAATTTGTGTGAATCCCTTCTTCTGAGGTGGATCTCTTGTAGACAGCAAATATATGGGTCATGGTTTTTTATCCATTCAGCCACTCAATGTCTTTTGAATGGAGCATTTAGTTTATTTACATTTAAAGTTATTATTGAAAGGTACTTGTTTGTAGCCATTCCTATTTTTGTGCCTGCTTTCTTTCTTAGCTTTTTATTTCTTCTTTTTACACCAGTCCCTTTAGCATTTCTTGCATTGCTGGCTTGGTGGTGATAAACTCCCTTGGCCTTTTTTTTGTCTGTCAAGCTTCTTATTTCCCCTTCAATTTTGAATGATAGCCTTGCTGGATAGAGTACTCTTGGATTCAATCCTTTGCTTTGCATCACTTTGTAAATTTCTGTCCATTCTTTTCTGGCCTGATGTGTTTCTGTTGAGAAGTAATTTGATAATCTAATGGGAGATCCCTTGTATGTAACTTTCTGTCTCTCTCTTGCAGCCTTTAAGATTCTCTTTGTCCTGAACATTTGCCATGGTGATTATGATGTGTCTTGGTGTGGGTCTTTATGGGTTCATCTTGCTTGGGCCTCTCTGTGCTTGTGTGACTTTTTTCTTCCCCACTGCAGGGAAGTTTTCTGACATTATTTCTTTAAATAGTTTTTCTAACCCTTGTTCCTCTTCCTGTTGTTCTGGCACCCTTATTATTCGTATGTTGTTTCATTTCATGTTGTCCCATAGCTCCCTTAGGCTCTCTTCCTGTCTTTTAATTTTTTTCTTTAATTGCAGTTCAGTGTGGGTGTGTTTTACTTCCCTGTCTTCTCATTCTCTAATTCAGTCCTCCGCTTCTCCTAGTCCACTTTTGAAACTTTCCATGTTGTTTTTTATGGCAGCTATATCACTCCTTATTTCTTCTTGATTATTACATAAGTTATTGATTTTTTTCATCTCTTTCTTCTTGATTCGTACGTATGTTGTTGATTTTTTCTTCCAACCGGTTTATGCACTCTAGGACCCTTATTCTGAATTCTTTTTCAGACATATTGCATGCCTCTGTTTCACTTAGCCTCTTTTCTGGCAATTTCTCGTTTTCTTTCCTTTTGGGGTTTCTTTGTCTACCCATTTTTGGTCTCACCCACTGATCTAGAGGTCAAGTCTTTCAGGGGCTGCTCCTTGGGTGGCAGTGGTTCCTCAGGCTGCAGTTGCTCAAGTGGTCGCAATAGTGGCTGCTTCTCAGTTGGCAATGGCTCCTCTGCTGGGTGCTGTTCACAGCAGTGGTGTCTCTTTCTGGTGATAGGTGAGCTGCTCGCACAGCTGCTGTTGGACAGGCGTGG
>NW_005871598.1:17321-28576 GCF_000147115.1 Myotis lucifugus | reverse complement strand
GACAGGGTGGCTGATCACGAGGCTGCTGCTCTTCAGGTCGGGTGGGCTGAGCGTAGCTGCTGCTCCTGACAGAGCACGCTGTTCACGTGGCTTCTGCTCCTTGGATGTCTCGGACTGATCACATGGCTGCTGCTCCTTGGATTGGGGCTGGCTGCATGCTGCTGCTGTTCCTCAGATGGGGCGGGCTGCTCATGAGGCTGCCGCTCTTTGGACAGGGGCAGGTTGCTTAAAGGGCTACTGCTCCTCGTAAGGGTGTAGGCTGCTCGCGTAGCTGTTGCTCCTCAGATGGGGGCAGGCTGCTTGCATGGCTGCTGCTCCTCGGGTGGGAGTGAGCTGCACATGTGGTTGCTGCTCCTCAGTTGGGGGAGGGATGCTCACCCAGCTGCTGCTCATTGGACAGGTGCAGACTGTGTTTGGCTGCTGCTCCTTGGACTGGAGTGGGCTGCTCACGTGTCTGCTGCTTGCGTGGTTGCAGTGCCCTGGGCTAAGGCATTGGGCCGGTCAGGGGCGGGGACACTCTTCAGAACTCACAAGAGCCTGAGCCCAGGGTGGCTGGAGATTCATTGACTGTGGGACCCCAGCCAAGGTAGTAGGTCCCTGGCAGGGGTGTCTGTAGGGTCCCAGGTGTTATCTGATGGCACCCTGGGTGGGGGTGAGGCCTGGCTCCCAGTTACAGCAGCTCTCCCCTTAAAAACACTAGGCTTCTGAGGACAAGCCAGCCTCCTGGAACTGCTTACACAGTAGCAGAGGCTGCCTAGTTAGGTGAGCCAGTTTAGCCTGACCCTGAAGGCCCTGCTGGATCTATCTGTGCCTCGCTCACCTACACACACACACATCCCACATGACCACACACTCCTCTTTTGGTCCCTCACTGACTCAGGCTCTCTCCTTCACTGCCGCCTTCTTCCTGCCTCTGTAGTTGGGTCTGGGGTGTTATTGACCCATTTGTGGATGGATTTTCCTCTCCAGGTGTCTGGTTATGAGGCTCACTCTCTATCACCTGACCAGACAGGATAAAATTCACCTCAACAAGACACAACACAAAGGGACCAAAGCACGAATGCACTCATGACAATAATAACCCTATTATCAGTGACCACCTGAGAAAAGAGGTTTAGGGGTGAAAAAAGAGAGCATAAGTGAAATCGAAGAGAGTGAAAAAGATAGGAGAGAAAAGAAGTAAGAAAAGGAGAATATATATATTCTCCTTTTCTTACTTCTTCTTTTCTGTGGAAAACACCACAGAACCAATACATAAACAAACAAAACAAACGAACAAACAAAAAATAATAGTAATAATAAAAAAAATTAAAAAAATACAAACACCAAACCCCCAGCAAAGAGGATGGGGGCAGAATCTGTAGATGCTGAGCTTATATATAGAAGATAAGGTTAAAAGTTGGATGAATATGGGGAAGATCTCAGTTCAGTATAGAGGAAGTAGAAAGGGGATGGATGGATAAGAGGAAAGAGAACAAGAAAAAAAATAATAAATTTATAAAAAATTTGATTTCAAAACTGGTATAAAAATAGCAAATAAAAATAAAATAGAATAGAGTGATGGAAAAATAATGTGAAAAGAAATAGAAAGTAAAGCAAGAAACAAAAACAGGAACAAAAATAAAGAGATAACAAAGTAATAAAAAAATAAAATAAAATAAAAATGAAAAAGTGAAGTGTTCCTTTGCTGGCTTAAGATCCCAATCTTCTGTACTGTAGTGTTTCTCTTTAGTCCAGCCCCTTTGTGCTCTCAGAAACTATTTAGTTGTGTGTGTGTGTGTGTGTGTGTGTGTGTGTGTGTGTGTGTTTTAATACTTTTACCATTCAGGGTGGAATCTGGGTGTGGCTGTAGTATTTGCCTGGATACTGGAGGGAGGGGGCTATCTCTTCAGGGCAGAATGGCTATCTGGGTCCCAGGCTCCGGCATGACTCAGCACCACAAACACTGCCACTTCTCCTGGGTACCCCCCCCCCCAGATTCCACAATTCCGCACCTTCTCCCACGCTCCAGCCACTGGTAAGTGTCTGTATCAGAAAGGTCCTATGAACTGGGCTCTCTGAAGAAAAGCACAAGCCACAGAGGCTGGAGAGGCTGCACCTCTGCACAGTCTTTTGCCGGAACTCTTTAGCCTTTACTGACTGTGGACCCAGATCTAGAATCCCCTTTGAGGGGGGGAAAGGCTGTGCCTCTGCGTGCTCTTCTGCCGGCACTCCTCAGCCTTTCCTGATTGTGGACCCAGATCTAGAAGCAGTTCTGTGTACCTTTTTTTCCACTGTGCCCATCCCAAGGGATGCGGGCCAAGCCGGTGCTGTGTAGATTCCCTCTGATCCTCAGGGCTCACAGTTCTGGTCAATTATCCTTCCCAGAGCATTGACTTTACCTTTCTCTGGGAGTCCTCTGCCTTTCCTGGATGCAAACTGTCTCCCAGCTGAATCTCCTCTGCCAATTCGGGCTGGATATTACTGGTTTCAGCTGCTCACCCTATCTGCTCTGGGACAAGGCACGGGACATGTCCATCTATACCGCCGCCATTTTTCCTCCTGTTTTTCACTACTGCACATTTTTTTTTTTTTCATCTTTTATGTAAGAAACTAAATATTTTCTTTTCGCCTGACTTGATTTTATGTTTTTAATTATTGCATTTTTATTTTTAATCAGTATTATTACTACTACTATTTTATCCTTTAAAAAAAAGTGTCATTTTATTTTCTCTTTATTTTATTTTGGGATTAGTGTTCTACATTCTATTTTCATCTTTCCTATAACATCATTTTACTCTATCTCAACTTTACCTTATACCAACACTCTCTTCCTCACTTTTCCCCTTTAGTTGTTCTGTTTCTCTTACCCCATTCCTGCTTTAGATTTTCCCTATTCCTTCTTTTTATGCCCTGTTAAAATTTCACCCTACTTATATATGTAATTTCCAATCCCAAGCTCTAAGTTGTGGGAAACCACCTATTGTCTTCAATAGCAGAGAGGTATAGACAGAGAATCTGGAAGGCGGGTGATCTTTGAAGCCCTAGCAAAGGTCAGAGCTGTGCACCATGGTTCTCTGTCTACACCTCTCTGCTATTGAAGACAATAGGTGGTTTCCCACACTAAGTCTATACACACCTCTCTCTTCTCTTTCTTCACTATCCAAATGTTTTTTCTCTCTGTCGTTTTGTTGTTGTTTGCTTGATTCTTGATTATATTGTCTTTTTATGCTTGTTAGTGAGATTGTTACACTTTTTCTTTTTGTTTTTATTTTAGTTTTGTTTTTGTTTATTTTTTACTTCTGTTTTCCCTTGCCTCGCTTGATATTAGCTGTTGTTTGTAGTTTGCATTCAGCTCTAGGTATTTGTTCCTGGCATTTGTTGGGATTAGTGGCTGTTCTATTGGAGTTTTCTCCCCATATAAATAGGTTTTTCCCCCTTCTTCTATTTCATTCTCTTACTTTTCTGTCTTACTTTTTTTTCCTTTTCCCAATTTCATTTTTTCCTTCCTTTTTTCTCTCTCTTTTTTTCCTTTTCTCTTCTTTCTTTCTCATCCCCTAATTGTCTCTTCTCTGGTGGTCACTTTTATTTGGGGTTATTAGTATCATGAATACATTTGTGTTCAGTGACTTCTGCATTGTGCCTTGTTGTGTTGTATTTTGTGCCTTTAGATTAATGCAGGAGAGAGAGAACTAAATAACCAGACACTCAGAGAAGAGAGATCATGGGGAGACAAAGAAACAGCCTGCATATGAAAGAAAAGCAGGCATCACCAGAAAAGGAAGTAAAGGAAATGGAGGCAAGCACCTGTCAGAGAAAGAATTCAGAGAAATGGTCATAAGGTGGATGAAAAATATGGAAGAAAAATTCAACAATATGTGTAAGAACCAAGAGGAAATGAAGAAGAACCAATTAGAAATGAAAAACGACATCGCTGCTATAAAGAATTCAATAGAAAGCATCAACAGTAGACTAGAAGAAGCAAAGGAACACATCAATGAGCTAGAAGACAAGGTATTATAAATGTAAACAGTATACTCGTTATTTCACAGCTGATTTAACATGAGTATTCTGTTCAAACACTGCCTCACAGACATTAAGGCTCTATTTACATGTATTCCCGGCATGTCATATACATTCCTATACAATTCCAGGTTCTATCATTTTGAGTACTAACAGTTTTAATTGAACTCACATAGTGTTCTGAGCTCTATATACTTGAATTCTTAAGGTTTTTGAGAAGTTTCCTTTTAAAATTCCAACTAATTGAACCAGAAATATAAATGTAATCAGGATACTCTTCATTTCACAGCTGTTTGAACGTAAGTTTTGTTTGAACACTGCCTCACAGATATTCAGCCTCTATTTACACGTATGCCTAGTGTTTCAGATACATTCCTATACAATTACAGGTTCTATCATTTTGAATTCTAAGACTTTTAATCTAACTAACATAGTGTTCTGAGCTCTATACACTTGGGTTCTTAAGGGTTTTAAGTAGATTTCTTTTAAAATGCCATTTTATTGAACCGGAATTATAAATGAAAAACAGTATACTCATCATTTCACAGCTGTTTTAACGTGAGTTTTCTGTATGAACAATGCCCCGCAGACATTAAGGCTCAATATACATGTGTTTCTGGCATGTCATATACATTCCTATATAATTCCAGGTTCTATCATTTTGAATTCTAACAGTTTTAATCAAACTCACATAGCGTTCTGACCTCTATATGCTTGAATTCTTAAGGTTTTTAAGAAGTTTTCCTTAAAAACGCAAAGTAATTGAACTGGAAATATAAATGTAATCAGGATATTCTTCATTTCACAGCTGTTTGAACGTGAGTTTTCATTTTGAACACTGCACCACAGATATTAAGGCTCTATTTAAAGGTATTCTTAGCATTTCAGATACATATCCATACAATTACAGGTTGTATCATTTAAAATTCTAAGAGTTTTAAACTAACACACATAGTGTTCTGAGCCCTATAGACTTGAATTATTAAGGTTTTTAAGAAGTTTTCATTAAAAACGTGAACTAATTGAACCTGAATTATAAATATAAACACTATACTTGTCATGTCACAGCTGTTTTAACATTGAGTTTTCTGTTTGAACACTGCCACACAGTCATTAAGGCTCTATTTACATGTATTACTAGAGTTTCAGATACATTCCTATACAATTCCATGTTCTATCATTTTAAATTCTAAAAATTGTTATCTAACTCATACAGTGTTTTAGCTCCATAGACGTGAAATCTTCAGGGTTTTAAGTAGTTTTCATTAAAAACGCCATTTCATTGAACTGGAATTATAAATGTAAACAGTATACTTGTCATTTCACAGCTGTTTTAACGTGAGTTTTCTGTTTGAACACTGCCCCACAGACATTAAGGCTCTATTTACATGTGTTCCTGGCGTGTCATTAACATTCCTATACAATTCCAGGTTATATCCATTTGAATTCTAACAGTTTTCATCTAACTCACATAGATGATACCATCATAGTGTTCTTAGCTCTATATACTTGAATTCTTAAGGTTTTCAAGAAGTTTCCTTTAAAAACTCCAACTAATTGAACTGCAATATAAATGTAAACACTATAGTTTTCAGTCCCAGTAAGGACAACAACAACAACAACAACAAAAAGCACAGACATTCCAGAAAACTGGGATCTTAAGCCTGCCAAAGGAATGACATTTCAATTTTTTTAAAAGTTTTTTTATTATTATTTTGTTAGCTTTCTTTTTGCTTTTTTCTTTGTTCTCCTTTTTGTTTGTTTGTTTGTTCCTTTATTTACTACTTCTTTTCAAAATATTTTTTCCACCACGTGAGCAGCAGACACGTGAGGGGCGCGCTCTTGTCCAGGGAGCATAAGCCCCGTGAACAGCCTGCCTCGAGCCTTAGAGCAGCAGCCTCATGTGGCCTGCTCCTGTCCAAGGAGCAGCAGCTGTGTGAGCAGCCCGCTTCCCTGTTCGAGGAACAGCAACCAAGCGAGCAGTCTAACCTGTCCAAGGAGTAGCAGCCGCACCAGCAGTCTTCCTACGTTTGAGGAGCAGCAGCCCTGTGCAGCCCACCCCCATCCAAGGAGCAGCAGTTGCACACACCCTGCACTAGTCCGAGGAGCAGCAGCTGCACAAGCATCTTGCCCTTGTACAAGCAGCCTCATTCGCAAGAGCAGCCCTGACCAATCCGAGGAAAAGCAGCCCCACCCCCATCTGAGGAGCAGCAGTTCTGCGAGCGTCCCAGCCCCATTTGAGGAGCAGCAGCAGCCCACCACAGTCCAAGGAGCAGCAGCCACACGAGCAGACCACCTATGTCTGAGGAACGGCAGCCCTCGCAGCACGCACTGGTCCAAGGAGCAGAGCCACAACAGCCTGCACCTGTCCGACGAGCAGCAGCTGGGGGAGTGGCACGTCCCCATCCGAGGAGGGACAGCCACACGTGCAGCTCACTACCATTCAAAGAACAGCAGCCTCGCAAGCAGCCCACCCCCGTCTGAGGAGCAGCAGACTTGCAATCAACCTGTCCAAGTCCTAGGAGCAATAGCCCCACAAGCAGCCCACCACATCAGAGGAACAACAGCAGCGTGCAGCCAGCCCCCATCCAAGGATCAGCAGCCATGTGAGCAGTCCGCCCCAGTTCGAGGAGTAGCAGCTGCGTGTGTAGCCCGCCCCCATCCAAGGAACAGCAGCCTTGTGATCAGCACACCCTCTGTCTGAGGAACAGCAGCTGTGTGTGAAGCCTACTTCCACCAGCCAGAGGAGCCACCACAGCTGTGAACAGCACCTAACAGAGGAGCTGCTGCCAACTGAGGAGCAGCTGATACCACAACTGCCCGAGGAGCAACCACAGCCCGAGGAGCCACTGCCACCCAAGGAGCAGCCCCTGAATGACTCAACATCTAGTTATGTCGGTGAGATGAAACATGGGTAGACAAAGAAACCCCCAAAGGAAAGAAAAGGAGGACTCACCAGAAAAGCAGCTAAGTGAAACAGAGGCATTCAGCATGACAGAAAAAGAATTCAGATTAAGGGTCCTAGAATGCATAAACCGGATGGAGGAAAAAAATCAACAACTTATGCAAGAAGCAAGAAGAAACGGATGAAAAAAATCAATAAATTATGTAAGAACCAAGAAGAAATGAAGAGTGATATAGCTGCAATAAAAAACACCATTGAAAGTTTCAACAGTAGACTAGGAGAAGCGGAGGACCGAATTAGTGAATTAGAAGACAGGGAAACAAAACACACCCAAACTGAACTGCAATTGGAGAAAAAATTAAAAGACAGAAGGAGAGCCTAAGGGAGCTATGGGACAACATGAAACGAAACAACATATGAATAATAGGGGTGCCAGAACAACAGAAAGAGGAACAAGGGTTAGAAAACCTATTGGAAGAAATAATATCAGAAAACTTCCTTGAGGTGGGGAAGAAAAAAGTCACACAAGCACAGATAGTCCCAAACAAGATGAACCCAAAAAGAACCATGCCAAGACACATCATAATTACCATGGCAAATGTTCAGGACAAAGAGAGAATCTTACAGGCTGCAAGAGAGAGACGGAAAGTTACATACAAGGGATCTCCCATTAGATTATCAAATGATTTCTCAACAGCAACACATCAGGCCAGAAAAGAATGGATGGAAATTTACAAAGTGATGCAAAGCAAAGGACTGAATCCAAGAATACTCTATTTAGCAAGGCTATCATTCAAAATTGAAGGGGAAATAAGAAGCTTCACAGACAAAAAAAGGCTAAGGGATTTTTTCACCACCAAGCCAGCAATGCAAGAAATGCTAAAGGGACTGATGTAAAAAGAAGAAATAAAAAGCTAAGAAAGAAAACAGGCACAAAAAATAGAAATGGCTACAAAGAAGTACCTTTCAATAATAACTTTAAACGTAAATGGACTAAATGCTCCAATCAAAAGACATCGAGTGGCTGAATGGATAAAACAACATGACCCATATATTTGCTGTCTACAAGAGACCCACCTCAGAATAAGGGACTCACACAGACTGAAAGGGAAGGGATGGAAAAATATCTTTCAGGCAAATGGAAATGAAAAAAAAAGCTGGAGTAGCAATACTTATATCAGACAAAATAGACACCAAAATGAAGGCCATAACAAGAGATAAGGAAGGCCACTTCATAATACTAAAGGGATCGATACAACGAGAAGATATAACCCTGATAAACATATATGCACCCAATGCAGGAGCACCCAAATACATAAAAAAAACTTCTGGAAGACATCAAGGGAGAGATTGACAACAATACAATCATAGTAGGGGACTGTAATACACCACTGACATCACTGGATAAATCTTCTAGAAAAAAAATCAGAAAAGAAACAGCAATCATAAATGACTTAATTGACATCTTCAGAACACTTCACCCCAAAGCCATGGAATGTACATTCCTCTCAGGTGCTCATGGGACATATTCAAAAATAGACCACATATTGGGTCACAAGCAAAGTATCTCCAATTTCAAGAAGATTGAAATCATACCAACCATCTTCTCAGACCACAAGGGCATAATATTAGAAATAAACTACAATAAAAACAATCCAAAACACTCAAACACTTGGGAAGCTGAATAGCATGTTATTAAATATTGATTGGGTTACCAATGAGATCAAAGAAGAAATTAAAAAACATCCTGGAAACTAATGACAATGAAAATACAACAATCCAAACTTATGGGACACAGTGAAAGCAATCCTGAGAGGGAAGTTTATAGCTCTACATGCCTATCTCAAAAAACAAGAAAAAAATGAATAGTAAATCATCTAAAATCTACAACTCAAAGAATTAGAAAGAGAGCAACAAGAAAAGCCCAGAGTGAGCAGAAGGAAGGTGATAATAAATATCAGAGCAGAAATAAATGACATAGAGCCCAAACAAGCAGTCCCCATGACCAATGAAACCAAGAGCTGGTTCTTTGAAAGGATAAACAAGATTGATGAACCTCTAGCCAGGCTCACCAAGAAGCAAAGAGAGAGGACCCAAATAAACAAAATCAGAAATGATAGGGGCGAAATAACAGCAGATCCCACAGAAATACAAATGATTGTTAAAAAATACTATGGACAACTCTACTCCAACAAATTAGATAATCTGGTGGAAATGGACAAATTCCTAGAAAAATACAACATTCCAAAACTCAATCAGGAAGAATCTAAAAATCTCAACAGGCCAATAACTATGGAAGAAATTGAAGCAGTCATCAAAATGCTTTCAGCAAACAAAAGCCCAAGACCAGACGGCTTCACAGGGGAGTTTTACCAAACATTCAAGGAAGAACTAAAACCTATCCTTCTCACACTACTACAAAAAATCCAAGAGGAAGGAACACTTCCAAGCTCATTCTATGAAGCCAGCATCACCCTAATACCAAAACCAGATAAAGACAACACAATGAAGGAGAATTACAGGCCAATATCCCTCATGAACATAGATGCCAAAATCCTCAACAAAATCTTAGCAAGTCAGATCCAGCAGTACATCAGAAAGATCATACACCATGATCAAGTAGGATTTATTCCAGGGATGCAAGGATGGTACAATATCCGCAAATCAATAAACGTGATACATCACATAAACAAATTGAAAGAAAAAAAACCACATAGTCATAACAATTGATGCAGAAAAAACATTTGACAAAATCCAACACCCATTTTTGATGCAGCAAGGTGGGAATAGAAGGATTATACCTCAACATAATAAAAGCCATATATGACAAACCCACAGCCAACATCATACTCAATGGACAAAAACTAACACCATTTCCCCTAAGAACAGGAACAAGACGGGAATTCCCACTCTCACCACTCCTGTTTGACATAGTACTTGAAGTATTAGCCATTGCAATTAGGCAAGAAGAAGAAATAAAAGGCATCCAAATTGGAAAAGAAGAAGTAAAACTGTCCTTATTCACAGATGACATGATATTATACATAAAAACCCTAAAGACTCCATCAAAAACTATTAGACTTAATAAATGAATTTGGCAATGTAGCAGGATACAAAATTAATGCCAAGAAATCTATAGCATTTCTATACACCAATAGTGAACTTACTGAAAGAGAGACTAAAAAAAATCCCATTTACCATCGCACCAAAAAAATTAAGCGACCTAGGCATAAAGTTAACTAAGGAGGTAAAAGACCTCTACTCAGAAAACTATAGGACATTGAAAAAAGAGATAGAGGAAGACATAAACAGATGGAAGAACATACCATGTTCTTGGATTAGTAGAATCAACATCATTAAAATGTCCATAATACCCAAAGCAATCTATAAATTCAACGCACTTTCCATTAAAATACCAACAGCATATTTCACAGATCTAGAACGAGAACGAACTCTCCAAAAATTCATCTGGAATAAAAAAAGACCCCAAATAGCTGCAGTGATCCTGAGAAAGAAGAACCAAGTAGGTGGGATCTCAATACCAGATATCAAGCTGTATTACAAAGCCACTGTTCTCAAAACTGGCTGGTACTGGTGCAAGAACAAACATATAGACCAATGGAACAGAATAGAGAGCCCAGAAATCGGCCCGAACCAATATGCTCAATTAATATTTGACAAAGGAGACAAGAACCTACAATGGAGTCAAGACAGTCTCTTCAATAAATAGTGTTGGGAAAATTGGACAGATACATGCAAAAATAATGAAACTAGACCACCAACTTACACCATACACAAAAATAAACTCAAAATGGATAAAGGACTTTAATGTACGGCGGGAAGCCATAAAAATACTAGAAGAATCCAAAGGCAACAAAATCTCAGACATATGCCGAAGCAACTTCTTCACTGATACCACTCCTAGTTCATTGGAAACTAAAGAGAAAATAAACAAATGGGACTACATCAAAATTAAAAGCTTCTTCACAGCAAAAGAAACCATCAAAAAAACAACAAGAAACCCCACTGTGTGGGAGAACTTATTTGCCAATGTCATATCTGATAAGGACCTAATCTCCAAAATTTATAGGGAACTCACACAACTTAACAAAAGGAAGATAAACAATCCAATCAAAAAATGGGCAAAGGACCTAAATAGACACCTTTCAAAAGAGGACATTCAGAAAGCCAAGAGACATATGCAAACTTGCTCAAAGTCACTAATCATCTGAGAGATGCAAATCAAAACAACAATGAGGTACCATCTCACACCTGTCAGAATGGCTATCATCAACAAATCCACAAACGACAAGTGCTGAAGAGGATGTGGAGAAAAAGGAACACTTGT
>NW_005871598.1:0-17221 GCF_000147115.1 Myotis lucifugus | reverse complement strand
TCAGTAGATGAATGGATTAGAAACTTGTGGTACAGCTACACGATGGAATACTATGCTGCTGTAAAAAGAAGGATTCCTTGCCATTTGCAATGGAATGGATGGACCTGGAGCATTATGCTAAGTGTAATAAGCCAGTCAATGAAAGAAAATTACCACATGTTCTCACTCATTTATGGATAATAAAGCCCATTATAAACTTATGAACAAAAATAGATACAAAGGCAGAGCAGCCTCGAACAGACTGTCAAACTACAGCGGGAAGGATGGGGAGGTTTGGGTGCCAGGAGGGGAGGTTTATAGATCAACCGAAGGATTTGTTTGCATGCATATAAACATACCCAATGGACATAAGCCCCTGGGGTGTAGGGGAGGCCAGGGGTTTGTCCAGGGCGGGGAAAAAAGGAGACAGGAGACATATGTAATACTACTTTAGCAATAAACCAATTAAACAATTAAAAAAACAACAACAAACCCCCCCCCCCCCCACTATACTCGTCTTTTCACAGCTGTCTTATCGTGAGTTCTCTGTCTGAACACTGCCCGACAGACATTAAGGCTCTATTTACGTGTATTCCTAGCGTTCCTGATACATTACTATACAATTCCAGGTTCTATCATTTTGAATTCTAACAGCTTTAGTCTAACTCACATTGTGTTCTGAGCTCTATATACTTGAATTCTTAAGGTTTTTAAGAAGTTTCCTTCAGAAATGCCAACGAATTGAACAGGAGGTTTAAATGTAAACACTATACTCGTCATTTCACAGCTGTTTTAACGTGAGTTTTCTGTTTCAACACTGGCCCACAGACATTAAAGCTCTATTTACACATGTTTCTGGCGTGTCATATACTTTCCTATACAATTACAGGTTCTATCATTTTGAATTCTAAGAGTTTTATTCTAACTCACATAGTATTCTGAGCTCTGTATATTTGAATTCTTAATTTTTTAAAAAGAAGTTTCCGTTAAAAAGCCAACTAATTGAACTGGAATTATAAATGTAAACACTATATTCATAATTTCCCAGCTGTTGGATTGAAGTTTTCAGTTTTAAACTGCCCCACAGATATTAAGGCTCTATTTACAGTATTCCTAGCTTTTCAGAGACATACCTATATGCCGGAGTCCATTCATTGTCTTCACTAGCTGAGTTTAGACAGAGACCCCCCAAAAGCTAGTAGCCCTTGAAAAGTCCTAGCAAAGGTCAGGGCTGTGCACCACCCAGTCAATTAGACACCACTCAGTTAATGGTAGCTAAAGCATCATCCCCACCTTAGTTCACTGAATTCCCTAGATAATGGTAACTAAAGCATCATCCCCACCTTAATTCCTTAGGTACTTGTGTAGATCCTTGTTGAGTATTGTTGATTAGATACCCTGCCTATTCCTGGAAATTGTCTACCAATGAGCTAATCCATGTGTCATTCAAACCACCATACCCTAGGGCTACCCCAGACAAACCACCTTACCCTAAGGCTACCCCAACCTCAATAAAAGATCAGAGCGGCCTGAGCTTAGGTGGAAGTCCTTCGGGACTTGCCCGCCTGGTCCTCCAATATTGCAAAATTATCTCGTGTCTTTTTCTCTCATTTGTTGTGCAGCTCCTCTTTCAGATACTGAACCCTACTCCACGCAGAATGTGGAGGGAGTGTTACTCGACACCTATACAAACCCAGGTTCTAACATTTTGAATTCTAAGAGTTTCAATCTAACTCACATAGTGTTTTGAGCTCTATATACTTAAATTCTTAAGGTTTTTGAGAAGTTTCCTTTAAAAAGCCAACTTATTATACCCGAATTTTAAATGTAAACACTATACTCGTCAAATCGGAGCTGTTGTAACGTGAGTTTTCTGTTTGAACACTGCCCCACAGATATTAAGGCTCTATTTACATGTGTTCCTGCCGTGTCATAAACTTTCCTATACAATTCCAGGTTCTATCATTTTGAATTCTAAGAGTTTTAATTGATCTCATATAGTGTTTTTAGATCTATTAGGTGAATTTTTTCGGTTTTTAAGAAGTTTCATTTAAAAACCACAACTAGTGGAACAGGAAATATAAATGTAATCAGGATAATCTTCATTTCACAGCTGTTTGATCAAGAGTTTTCAGTTTGAAACTGACCCAAAGATATTAAGGCTCTATTTACAGTATTCCTAGAGTTTCAAATACATTTCTATACAATTCCAGGTTCTATCATTTTGAATTCTAAGAGTTTTAATCTAACTCACATAGTGTTCTGAGCTCTATATACTTGAACTCTTAAGGTTTTTAAGAAGTTTCCTTTTAAAAACCACAACTAATTCAACCGGAGTTATAAATGTAAACACTGTATTCATCATTTCACAGCTGTTTTAACGAGAGTTTTCTGTTTCAGCACTGCCCCACAGACATTTAGGCTGCATTTACATGTGTTCCTGGCATGTCATATATTTTCCTATACGATTCCAGGTTCTATCATTTTGAATTCTAAGAGTTTTAATGTAACTCACATACAGTTTTGAGCTCTGTATACTGGAATTCTTAAGGTTTTTAAGAGGTTTCCTTTAAAAACTCCTACTATTTGAACCAGAAATATAAATGTTATCAGGATATTCTTCATTTCACAGCTGTTTGAATGAGAGTTTTCAGTTTGACACTGCCACACAGATATTAAGACTCTATTTACAGGTATTCCTAGTGTTTCAGATATATTCCTATACAATTCCAGGTTCTATCATTTTGAATTCTAACAGTTTTACTCTAACTCACATAGTGTTCTGAGCTCTATATATTTGAATTCTTAAGGTTTTTAAAAAGTTTCCTTTAAAAACGCCAAAAAATTGAACTGGAATTAATAATGTAAACAGTATACTCGTCATTTAATGGGTGTTTTAACGTGAGTTTCATTAGAACACTTCCCCACAGACAGTAAGGCTCTATTTACATGTGTTCCTGGCATGTCATATACTTTCCTATACAATTCCAGGTTCTATCATTTTGAATTCTAACCGTTTTAATGTAACTCACATATTCTTCTAGGCTCTATATACTTGAATTCTTAAGGTTTTAAAGAGGTTTGCTTTAAAAAGCCATCTAATTTTACCCAAATTTTAAATGTAAACACTATACTCGTCAAATCAGAGCTGTTGTCACGTGAGTTTTCTGTTGGAACACTGCCCCACAGATATTAAGGCTCTATTTACATGTGTTCCTGCTGTGTCATATACTTTCCTATACAATTCCAGGTTCTATACTTTTGGAATTCTAAGAGGTTTTAATCAAACTCACATAGTGCTCTGAGATCTATTAGTTGAATTCTTTAGGTTCTTAAGAAGTTTCATTTAAAAACCACAACTAATTGAACTGGAAATATAAATGTAATCAGGATAATCTTCATTTCACAGCTGTTTGATCAAGAGTTTTCAGTTTGAAACTGCCCCACAGATATTAAGGCTCTATTTACAGTATTCCTGGAGTTTTAGATACATTCATATACAATTCCAGGTTCTATTATTTTGAATTCCAAGAGCTTTAATCTAACTCACATAGTGTTCTGAGCTCTGTATACTTGAATTCTTAAGGTTTTTAAGAAGTTTCTTTAAAAACCACAACTAATTGAACCAGAATTATAAATGTAAACACCGTATTCATCATTTCACAGCTGTTTTAACGAGAGTTTTCTGTTTCAGCCGTGCCCTACAGACATTAAGGTTGTATTTACATGTGTTCCTGGCATGTCATATACTTTCCTAAACAATTCCAGGTTCTATAATTTTGAATTCTAAGAGTTTTAATCTAACTCACATACTGTTCTGAGCTCTGTATACTGGAATTCTTAAGTCTTTTAAGAAGTTTCCTTTAAAAATGCCAACTAATTGCCAGAACCGGTTTGGCTCAGTGGATAGAGCATCGGCCTGCGGACTGAAAGGTCCCAGGTTCGATTCCAGTCAAGGGCATGTACCTGGGTTGCAGACACATCCCCAGTGGGAGATGTGCAGGAGGCAGCTGATCAATGTTTCTAACTATCTCTTTCCCTTCCTCTCTGTAAAAAAATCAGTAAAATGTATTTTAAAAAATGCTAACTAATTGAACTGGAATTATAAATGTAAACACTATATTCATCATTTCAGAGGTGTTTTAATGTGAGTTTTCTTTTTGAACCCTGCCCCACAGACTTTAAGGCTCTATTTATAGGTATTCTTAGCATTTTAGATACATTCCTATACAATTCCAGGTTCTCTTTTTTTGAACTCTAACAGTTTTAATCTAACTCACATAGTGTTCTGAGCTCTATATACTCGAATTCTTAAGTTTTTTAAGAAGTTTCCTTTAAAACGCCCACTAATTGACCTGGAATTATAAATGTAAACAATTACTCGTCATTTCACAGCTTTTTAAAAAAATATATTTTATTGATTTTTTACAGAGAGAAAGTGAGAGAGATAGTTAGAAACATTGATGAGAGAGAAACATCGATCAGCTGCCTCCTGCTCATTTCCCACTGGGGATGTGCCCACAACCCAGGTACATGCCCTTTACGGGAATCGAACCTGGAACCCTTCATTCCACAGGCCAACGCTCTATCCACTGAGCCAAACTGGTTTTGGCATTTCACAGCTTTTTTAATGTGAGTTTTCTGTTTGAACACTGCACCACAGATATTAAGGCTCTATTTACATGTGTTCCTGGCGCGTCATATACTTTCCTATACAATTCAAGATTCTATCATTTTGAATTCTATGAGTTTTAATCTAACTCAGTGTTCTGAGCTCTATATACTTGAAGTCTTAAGTTTTTAAAGAAGTTTTCTTTAAAACGCCAACTAATTGAACCGAAATTATAAATGTAAACACTATATTCATAATTACACAGCTGTGGGATCGAAGTTTTCAGTTTTAAACTGCCCCACAGCTATTAAGGCTCTATTTACAGTATTTCTACCTTTTCAGGCACATTCCTATACAATTCTAGGTTCTTTCATTTTGAATTCTAACAGTTTTACTCTAACTCACATAGTGTTCTGAGCTCTATATACTTGAATTCTTAAGGTTTTAAAAAAGTTTCCTTTTAAAAGGCCCAAATATTGAATCAGAATTAATAATGTAAACACTATACTCGTCATTTAATGGGTGTTTTAACATGAGTTTTGTTAGAATACTGCCCCACAGACATTAAGGCTCTATTTACATGTGTTCCTGGCTTGTCATATGCTTTCATAGACAATTCCAGGTTCTATCATTTTGAATTCTAACAGTTTTAATTGAACTCACATAGTGTTCTGACATCTATTAGTTGAATTCTTTAGGTTTTTAAGAAGTTTCTTTTAAAAAGCCATCTTAATGTAGCTGAATTTTAAATGTAAACACTATACTCATCAAATCAGAGCTGTTGTAACGTGAGTTTTCTGTTTGAACACTGCCCCACAGATATTAAGGCTCTATTTACATGTGTTTCTTCCGTGCCATATACTTTCCTATATAATTCCAGGTTCTATCATTTAGAATTCTAAGAGTTTTAAATCTAACTCACATACCGTTCAGAGCTCTCTATACTGGAATTCTTAAGGTTTTTAAGAAGTTTCCTTTAAAAAGCCTACTAATTGAAATGGAAATATAAATGTAATCAGGATATTCTTCATTTCACAGCTGTTTGAACAAGAGTTTTCAGTTTGAAACTGTCCCACAGATATTAAGGCTCTATTTACAGGTATCCCTAGCTTTTCAGATACATTTCTATACCATTCCATGTTCTATCATTTTGAATTCTAACAGTTTTAATCTAACTGACATAGTGTTCTGAGCTCTATATACTTGAACTCTTAAGGTTTTTAAGAAGTTTCCTTTTAAAAACCACAACTTATTGAACCGGAATAATAAATGTAAACACCGTATTTATCATTTCACAGCTGTTTTAATGTGATTTTTCTGTTTCAACACTGCTCCACAGACATTAACTCTGTATAGACATAAGTTCCTGGCGTGTCATATACTTTCCTATACAATTCCAGGTTCTATCATTTTGAATTCTAAGTGTTTTCATCTAACTCACATAATGTTCTGAGCTCTATATACTTGAATTCTTAAGGTTTTTAAGAATGTTCCTTTAAAACGTCATCTTATTGTACCCGAATTTTAAATGTAAACACTATACTCGTCAAATAAGAGCTGATGTAACATGAGTTTTTTGTTTGAACACTGCCCCACAGATATTAAGCCTCTATTTACATGTGTTCCTGGCCTGTCATATAAATTCCTATCAAATTCCAGGTTCTATAGTTTTGAATTCTAAGAGTTTAAATGTAACTCACATACTGTTCTGAGATCTATTAGTTGAATTCTTTAGGTTTTTAAGAAGTTTCATTTAAAAACCACAACTAATTGAACCGGAAATATAAATGTAATCAGGATATTCTTCATTTCACAGCTGTTTGAACAAGAGTTTTCAGTTTGACACTGCCACACAGATATTAAGACTCTATTTACAGGTATTCCTAGTGTTTCAGATATATTCCTATACAATTCCAGGTTCTATCATTTTGAATTCTAACAGTTTTACTCTAACTCACATAGTGTTCTGAGCTCTATATACTTGAATTCTTAAGGTTTTTAAAAAGTTTCCTTTAAAAACGCGAAAAAATTGAACTGGAATTAATAATGTAAACAGTATACTCGTCATTTAACTGGTGTTTTAACGTGAGTTTCATTAGAACACTTCCCCACAGACAGTAAGGCTCTATTTACATGTGTTCCTTGCATGTCATATACTGTCCTAGACAATTCCAGTTTGTATAATTTTGAAATTTAAGAGTTTTAATCTAACTCACATAGTGTTCTGAGCTCTATATACTTGAATTCTTAAGGTTTTTAAGATTTTTCCCGAGAGACAGCTCATATCTCGAAAAACTCGTTAGTTGGGACACTCGTAAGTCAAGGCCCTACTGTACTCGCAGTTTCACAGCTTTTTTATCGTAAATTCTCTGTCTGAACACTGCCCCACATATATTAAGGCTCTATTTACAGTACTGCTAGAGTTTCAGATACATTCCTATACAATTTCTGGTTCTATCATTTTGATTTCTAAGAGTTTTAATCTAACTCACAGAGTTCTGAGCTCTATATACTTGATTTCATAAGTTTTTAAAGAAGTTTCCTTTAAAATGCCAACTAATCGAACTGGAGCTATAAATGTAACAATATATTCATCATTTCAAAGCTGTTGTATCGAGAGTTTTCAGTTTGAAACTGCCACACATATATTAAGGCTCTACTTACAGTACTGCTAGAGTTTCAGATACATTCCTATACAATTCCAGGTAATATCATTTTGAATGCTAAGAGTTTTAATCTAACTCACATACTGTTCTGGGCTCTATATACTTGAATTCTTTTTAAAAAAATATATTTTATTGATTTTTTACAGTGAAGAAGGGAGAGAGATAGAGAGTCAGAAACATCGATGAGAGAGATCGATCAGCTGCCTCTTGCATGCCCTCCAGTGGGGATGTGCCCACAACCAAGATACATGCCCTTGACCGGAATCGAACCTGGGACCCTTCAGTCCACAGGCCGACGCTCTATCCACTGAGCCAAACCAGTTTCGGCATGGGTTCTCTATTCTATTCCATTGATCTATATGTCTGTTCTTGTGCCAGTACCAAGCTGTTTTAAGAACAGTGGCTTTGTAATACAGTTTGATATCTGGTATTGAGATCCCACCAACTTTGTTCTTTCTCAGGATTGCTGCAGCTATTTGAGGTCTTTGTCTTTTTTTATTCCAGGTGAATTTTTGGAAAGTTCTTTCTAAATCTGTAAAATATGACATTGGTAATTTAATGGGGATTGCATTGAATTTATAGATTGCTTTGGGTAGTATGGACATTTTGATGATGTTGATTCTACCAATCCATGAACACGGTATGTTCTTCCATCTGTTTATGTCTTCCTCTATCTCTTTTTTCAGTGTCCTGTAGTTTTTCGCATATGTCTTTTATCTCCTTAGTTAAGTTTATTCCTAGGTATCTTAATTTTTTGGTGTGATGGTAAATGGGATTGCTTTTTTAGTCTCACTTTCTGTAAGTTCACTATTGTTGTAAAGAAATGCCATGGATTTCTTGGCATTAATTATGTATCCTGCTACATTGCTGAATTCATTTATTAAAACTAATATTTTTTTGATGGAGTCTTTAGGGTCTTCTATGTACAATATCATGTCATCTGCATATAAGGACAGTTTTACTTCTTCTTTTCCAATTTGGATGCCTTTTATTTCTTCTTCTTGTCTGATCACAACAGCTAGTACTTCTAGTACTGTGTTGAACAGGAGTGGTGAGAGGGAGCATCCCTGTCTTGTTCCTGTTTTTGGAGGAATGATTTTAGTTTTTGCCCATTGATTATGATGTTGGCTGTGGGTTTGTCATATATGGCTTTTTTATGTTGAGTTATGATCCTTCTATTCCTACCTTGCTGAGAGTTTTTATCAAGAAAGGGTGTTGAATTTTGTCAAAAGCTTTTTCTGCATCAATTGATATGATTATGTGGTTTTTTTTCTTTCAATTTGTTTATGTGATATATTAAGTTTATTGATTTGCAGATATTGTACCATCCTTGCATTCCTGGAATAAATCCTACTTGGTCATGGTGTATGATCTTTCTGATGTACTGCTGGATCCAATTTGCTAGGATTTTGTTGAGGATTTTGGCATCTATGTTCATTAGGGATATTGGCCTGTAATTCTCTTTCATTGTGTTGTCTTTATCTGGTTTTGGTATCAGGGTGATGCTAGCTTCATAGAATGAGCTTGGAAGTGTTCCTTCTTCTTGAATTTTTTGGAATAGTCTGAGGAGGATAGGTTTTAGTTCTTCCTTGAATGTTTAGTAAAACTCCCCTGTGAAGCCATCTGGTCTTGGGCTTTTGTTTGCTGGAAGCTTTTTGATGACTGCTTCAATTTCTTCCATAGTTATTGGCCTATTGAGACTTTTAGCTTCTTCCTGATTAAGTTTTGGAAGGTGTATTTTTCTTTGAATATGTCCATTTCCTCCAGGTTGTTTAGTTTGTTGGAGTAGAGTTATTCATAGTATTGTTTAACAATCCTTTGTATTTCTGTGGGGTCTGTTGTTATTTCTCCTCTTTCATTTCTGATTTTGTTTATTTGGGTCCTCTCTGTTTCTTGGTGAGTCTGGCTAGAGGTTCATCAATCTTGTTTATCCTTTCAAAGAACCAGCTCTTGGTTTTGTTGATCTTTTGTATTGTTTTTTGTTCTCTATGTCATTTATCTCCGCTCTGATCTTTATTATTTCCTTCCTTCTGCTTACACTGGGCTATTCTTGTTGCTCTCTTTCTAACTCTTTGAGTTGTAGAGTTAGGTAATTTATTCTCATTGTTTCTTGTTTCTTGCAGGAGGCTTGTAGTGCTATGAACTTCCCTCTCAAGACTGCTTTCGCTGTGTCACATAGGTTTTGGATTGTTGTGTTTTCATTGTCGTTTGTTGCCATGATGTTTTTTATTTCTTCTTTGATCTCTCTGGTAACCCAGTCATTGTTTGAGAGCGTGCTATTTAGTTTCCATGTGTTTGATTTTTTTGGATTGTTTTTATTTTAGTTGATTTCCAGTTTCATGCCATTGTGGTCTGAGAAGATGCTTGATATGATTTCAATCTTCTTGAATTTAAAGAGACTTTGCCTGTGACCCAATATATAGTCTATCTTTAAAAATGACCCATGTGCACTTGAGAAGAATGTATATTCTGTGGCTTCAGGGTGAAATGTTTGAAGATGTCAATTAATTCCATCTGATCTATTGTGTCATTTAGGATTGATGTTTCTTTGCTGATTTTTTGTTTAGAGGATTTGTCCAATGGTGATAATTGGGTGTTAAAGTCCCCTACTATAATTGTGTTGCTGTCAATCTCTCCCGTAATTTCCTCCAGAAGATTTCTTATGTATTTAGGTGCTCCTATATTGGGTGTGTATAGATTTACCAGAGTTACTTCTTCTTGTTGAATTGCTCCCTTTAGTATTATGAAGTGGCCTTCCTTATCTCTTTTTATGTCCTTCACTTTGAGATCTAATTTGTCAGATATAAGTATTGCTACCCCGGCTTTTTTCTCATTTCCATTAACCTGCAAAACCTTTTTCCATCCCTTCACCATCAGTCTGTGTGCATCTTTTTTCTGAGGTGGGTTTCCTGTAGAGAGCAGTTATATGGGTCATGTTTTCTTATCTACTCAGTTACCCTATGTCTTTTGATTGGGGCATTTAATCCATTTACATTTAAAGTTATTATTGATAGATACTTGTTTGTCACCATTTTTATTCTTTACCCCTGTGTTCCTTCTTCGTTTCTTATTTTTTCTTTTTACAGCAGACCCTTTAGCATTTCTTGCATTGCTGCTTTGGTGGTAATAAACTCCCGTAGTCCTTCTTTGTCTGTGAAGCTCCTGATTTGACCCTCAATTTTGATTGATAGCCTTGCTGGGTACAGTATTCTTGGATTCAGACCCTTCGTTGGCATTACTTTGTATATTTCATTCCATTCTCTTCTTGCCTGATGTGTTTCTGTTGAGAAATCAGTCGCTAGTCTGATGGGGGATCCTTTGTAGGTAACTTTCTGTCTCTCTCTGGCTGCTTTTAAGATTCTTGCTTTGTCATTGGTGTTTGCCAATTTAATTATAATGTGCCTTGGTGTCAGTCTTTTGGGGTTCATTTTGTTTGGGACTCTGAGCTTCTTGGATTTGTGTGAGTTTTTTCTTCCCTATATCAGGGAAGTTTTCTGTCATTATTTTTTCAAACAGGTTTTCTATTCCTTGCTTAGTTTCCTCTCCTTCTGGCACCCCTATTATTCGGATGTTGTTTTGTTTTGTGTTGTCCCAGAGTTCTCTTAGGCTCTCTTCCTGCTTTTTAATTTTTTTTCTAGAAGCTGTCCTGCTTGGGTATTTTTTCCTACCTTGTCTTCTAGCTCACTGATGCGGTCTTCTGCTTCTTCTCGTCTACTGTTGATGCTTTCTATTGAGTTCTTTATAGCAGTGATGTCATTTTTCATTTCTTCTTGGTTTTTCATTTTCTTTTGGTTCTTACACATATTGTTGAATTTGTCTTCTATTCTTTTCATCCACCTTATGGCCATTTCTCTGAATTCTTTCTCTGACAGGTTGCTTGATTCCATTGCCTCCATTTTGTTTACTTCCCTTTCTGGTGATGCCTGTTTTTCTTTCATATGCAGGCTGGTTCTTTGTTTCACCATGATCTCTCTTATCCAGATGTTTGGTTATGTAGTTCTCTCTCTGCTGTGTTGATTTAAAGGCACAAAATACAACACAACAAGGCACAACATACAAAGCACTCAACACAAATGTATTCACGATATTAATAACCCCAAATAAAGGTGACCACCCGAGCAAAGAGAATTAGGGGATAAGGAAGAAAGAATAGAAATGGGAAAGAAAAGGAGTGCAAAAATGGAATTGGGAAAATGGAGAAAAAAGTAAGAGAGAAAAGAGATAGAATGAAATAGAAGAGGGGAAGAGACTATTTATATGGGGAGAAAGCTCCAATAACACCACCACTAATCCCAACCAATTCCAGCAACAGATCCCTGGAGATGAATGCAAACTAAAAACAACCACTAATATCAAGTGAGGCGAGAAAAAACAGAAGCACAAAAATAACCAGAGGGGAAAAAAAAACCAACAGGAAAATAAAAAAATAAGCAAAACAATCTCAAAAACAAGCATAAAAAACCCCAATATACTCAACAATCAAGAAAACATAACAAAACGACAGAGAGAAGAAAAAAAGAATTTGGATAGTGAAGAAAGATAAGAGAGAGGTGTATATGGATTTAGAGCAGGGGATTGGAAATTAGATACATAAGTAGGGTGAAATTTAGACAGGGGGTAAAAAGAAGGAATAGGGAAAATCTAAAGCAGGAATAGGGTAAGAGAAACAGGACAACAAAAGGGGAAAGTGAGGAAGAGAGTTTTGGCTTAAAGGTGAAGTTGAGGTAGAGAAAAATGATGCTAAAGGAACGATGAAAATAGAATGTAGAACACTAATCCCAAAATAAAATAAAGAGAAAATAAAATGACACTTTAAAAAATGGTAAAATGGTAGTGGTAATAATACTGGTTAAAAATAAAAGTGTGGTAATTAAAAAGGTAAAATCAGGTGATGAAAAAAGAAAAAAATAGTTTCTTAATTAAAAGGTGAAAAATGAATTAAAAATAAAAATGTACAGTAGTGAAGGTGCTTCAGGTCCTCTACTCTTCTTTCTGGAACACCTTAGTCCTGCAAGGCATTCAGGAGAGTGTTGAATTTCCCTGCGATACACTGTTCCTCCGTGTTGTAAACCATAGTCCTGATTTTAAGGCAGGTCGTGTTTCTTTCCCAGACTGCCTTTATTTGTGTTTACAGAAGAGTCAGGTCGTGGATCAGCCCCTGGGTGACAGTGTTTCTGGATTGACCTCCGACCAAGGCTATAAGTCCTCTCTATCCAGCAGTTGGTTTTATTTTCCCTATTGCACTTAAAACTGGTTTGGGAAAGTTGACTGTCCTAGAACCTGTTCTTTAATCGTTACTCCCGCTCTGTTTCCCAGGTTCCACAAAAACAACTTTCCCCTGGAGTCTCTGCGAGTGATTAAGACTGGGAAATCCCATGTACTGGGTTTAATAATCAAACACAAAGATTTAATGGGAAGAGAGAGAAAAAGAGCCTGAGAAGTTGCGTGAATTCACAACCTCCCACCTTTCAGCTCTGTGCGCAGTTCCTTCCGTGCACCCTTTCTTCCCCAGTGCTAAGCAGCCAACACACTGGCAAAATCCAAGGCTGCTTTTTTGCACCCAGTCCAGCTATGGGCTTTTTTTTTAGCGTTCCCTTCTGCCAGCAGCCCTGCAGGAGCCCTTCCACACTCGCGGATCACGCTGGCCCCAATGGCCACGGACTTTGTGGGGCTCAGATTTCCCTCGCACATGCACATTCCTCTCTCCAACCTGAATTGTAAACTGCACCTTTAAGGGAAGTCTGACCTTTCCATGGGGAGAAGCAGGGTTCCTCTGAGTTCAAGTAGTCACGCTTCATTGAGTTCGTTGTTTCCAGGTTAGTAGCTGATCTCTAGATGCCGTGTATGTATAAGCTCCCAATAAGATCCACCCAAGATGGCGCATTCTCTGCGGCTGAGCCAGTGCACTGGGAGAAATTTCAGCCACAGTCTCCAGCCGTCCCTTTCTACTGGAGTCCTCTGTTTTCCCGGCTGCAAACTGTCTCCCAGCTGAATATCTTCTGCTTATTAGGGCTGTATGTTATCCATATCAGCTGCTCACACTTATCTACTCCCGGACATGGCAAGGGAAATGTCCATCTATACCTCCACCATTTTCTTACCTTCTAAACAGAAATTCTTAATGTTTGAAAGCACATTCTTCTGCAAATGCCAACTTATGTAGCAGGAATTGTAAATATTATCAGTATTCTCGTCATTTAACAGATTTCTGCCTGAAAATTCAATGATTAAACACGGCTATAGAGATATTACCGCTCTATTTACTTGTATTTCAAGTGTTTCATACAGTTTCCTAACAATTTCCAGGAAAATCATTGTGTATTTTATTAGTATTACCATAATTAGACAGTTTTCTTAGCTGTATATACCTGACTTTTCAGATTTAAACTACTTTATTCAAAAAATGCCAAACTAATAAGCCTCAATTGTCAATATAAATAGTATTCTTACAGGTTCCTAAAGGATTTATACACCAATTATGAGCTCTATAAACAGGAATTCTTAATGTTTGAATGCACGTTCTTTTGAAAAGGCCAACGTATGTAGCCGGAATAGTAAATATTATCAGTATTCTCGTCATTTCACAGCTTTCTGTCTTCTACTCAGTGATTGAACACTGCCATAGAGATATTACCTCTATATTTACTTGTATTTCAAGTGTTTCTTACAGGTTCTTATCATTTTCCGGGAGTGTCATTGTGTATTTTAAGAATTTTACCACAATTAGACAGTTTTCTTAGCTCTACATACATGAATCTTCACCATTTGACCTACTTTACTCAAAAAATGCCAAACAATTAAGCCTGAAGTGTCAATATAAATAGTATTTTCTTCATTTAAAGGCTTGATACATGAATTCTGAGCTCTATAAACAGAAATTCTTAATGTTTGAAAGCACGTTATTCTGAAAACGCCATCGTATGTAGCCAGAATTGTAAACATTATCAGTATTCTCTTCATTTTATAGCTTTTCCCTGTAATCTAGGTGATTGAACAGGGCCATAGAGATATTACCGCTCTATTTACTTGTATGACAAGTCTTTCTTACAGGTTCCTAAACATTTCCAGGAGAATCATTGTGTATTTTATTAGTTGTAAATATAAAAAGTATTCTAATTTAAAGTCTTTATAAATGAATTCTGAGCTTTATAAACTGGAATTCTTAATGTTTGAAAACAGGTTCTTCTGAAAATGCCAACTTAGGTACCAGAATTGTAAATATTATCAGTATATTCTTCATTTCACAGCTTTCTCGTGTAATCTAGGTGTTTGATCATGGCTATAGAGATATTATCACTCCATTTACTTGTATTTCAAGTGTTTCTTACAGGTTCGTAATCATTTCCCAAGAGTATCATTGTGTATTTTAAGAGTTTTTCCACAATTATACAGTTTTTTTTAGCGGTATATACATGAATCTTCAGAATTTAAACTACTTTATTCAAAACACGCCAAACAATTAAGCCTCAATTGTAAATATAAATAGTATTCTAGTCATTTAAAAGCTTTATACACAAATTCTCAGCTCTATAAACAGGAATTCTTAATGTTTGAAAGCACGTTCCTCTGGAAACGCCAAGTTATGTAGCCGAAATTGTAAATATTATGAGTATTCTCGTCATTTCACAGCTTTCCCCTGTAATCTCGGTGATTGAACACGGCGGTAGCGATATTACTGCTCTATGTATTTGTATTTCAAGTGTTTCTTACAGGTTCTTATCATTTCCAGGGAGTATTATTGTGTATTTTAAGAGTCTTCCCACAATTATACAGTTTTCTTAGCTGTATATAAATGAATCTTAAGGATTTTAACTTCTTTATTCAAAAAACGCCAAACAATTAAGACTCAGTTGTAAATATAAATGGTACTTTCATCATTTAAAGTCTTTATACATGAATTCTGAGCTCTATAAAGAGGTATTCTTAATGTGTGAAAGCAATTCCTTCTGAAAATGCCAACTTATGTACCCAAAATTGTAAATATTATCAGTATTCTCGTCAATTCACAGCTTTCTAACTCTAATCTCAGTTATTGAACTCGGCCATAAAGATAGTATGGCTCTATTTACTTGTATTTCAAGTGTTTCTTACACATTTCTAATCATTTCCCATGACTATTATTGTGTATTTTAAAAGTTTTAACAAAATTAGATAGTTTTCATAGAAGTATATACATGAATCTCCAGGTTTGAATGTGGTTCATTCAAAAAACGCCAGCCAATTTAGACTCAACTGTAAATATAAACAATATTATCAACATGTAAAGGCTTTATACACCAATTCTGAGCATTAAAACGAGCAATTCTTAAGGTTTGAAACCACTTTCTTCAGAAAAACGCCACTAAAATAGCCGGAATTGTAAATATTATGAGCATTCTCCTCATTTCACAGCTTTCTACCTCTAATCTCAGTGATTGAACACGGGCATAAACATACCCCAGCTCTATTTATTAGTATTTCAAGTGTTTCTCTCTTATTCCTAATAATTTCCCTGGACTTATATTATATATTTTAAAAGTTTAAAAAAATTAGACAGTTTTCATTGAAGTATATACATGAATCTCCAGGTTTGAATGTGGTTCATACAAAAAACGCGAGCCAATTCAGACTCAACTGTAAATATAAACAGTATTATCCACATTTATAGGCATTATACACAAATTCTGAGCTTTATAATAAGCAATTATTAAAGTTTGAAACATCTTTCTTCAGAAAAACTCCACGAAAGTAGCCGGAATTGTAAATATTATGAGCATTCTCATCATTTCACAGCTTTCTACCTTGAATCTCTGTGATTGAACAGTACCATAAACATAGCATGGCTCTATTTATTAGTATTTCAAGTGTTTATCTCTTATTCCTAATCATTTCCCGGGACTATTATTGTGTATTTTAAAAGTTTTAACAAAATTAGACACTTTTCCTAGAAGTATACACATGAATCTTCAGGATATAAAGTGGTTCATTCAAAAAATGCCAGCAAATTCAGCCTCAACTGTAAATATAAATAGTATTATCCACATGTAAAGGGTTTACACAATTGTGAGCTTTATAACCAGCAATTCTTAATGTTTGAAAGAACTATCTTCGGAAAAACGCCAATAAAGTATGGGGAATTGTGAATATTATCAGTATTCTAGTCATTTAACAGCTTTCTAACTCTAATCTCAGTGATTGAACAGGGCCATGAAGATAGTATGGCTCTTTTTACTTGTATTTCAAGTGTTTCATACGCGTTGCTAATCATTTCACGGTACTTTAATTGTGCATTTTAACAGTTTTACCACAATTAGACAGTTTTCATCGAGGTATATACATGAATCTTCAGGATTTTAAGTGGTTTATTCAAAAAACGCCAGCCAGTTCAGCCTCAATTGTAAATATAAACAGTATTTTCCACATTTATAGGCTTTATACAAAAATTCTGAGCTTTATAACCAGAAATTCTTAATGTTTGAAAGCACTTTCTTCGGAAAAACGCCACTAAAGTAGCCAGAATTGTAAATATTATGAGCATTCTCATCATTTCACAGCTTTCTACCTTGAATATCTGTGATTGAACAGTACCATAAACATAGCACGGCTCTATTTATTAGTATTTCAAGTGTTTCTCTCTTATTCCTAATCATTTCAGGGACTATTATTGTGTATTTTAAAAGTTTTAACAAAATTAGACCGTTTTCATAGAAGTCTATACATAACTCTTCATCACTTAAACTGTTTTATTCAAAAGGCCACAAATTCAGCATCAACTGTAAATATAAACAGTATTCTCCACATGGAAAAGCTTTCTACACAAATTCTGAGCTTTACAACCAGCAATTCTTAAAGTTTGAAACAACTTTCTTCAGAAAACCACCACTAAGGTAGCCAGAATTGTAAATATTATGAGAATTCTCATCATTTCACAGCTTTCTAACTCGAATCTCATTGATTGAACACTGCCATAAAGATAGTGTGGCTG
>NW_005871597.1:502376-526555 GCF_000147115.1 Myotis lucifugus | reverse complement strand
GTGATGAACTCCTTTAGCTTGTTCTTATCTGTGAAGCTCTTTATCTGACCTTCACTTCTGAATGATAGCTTTGCTGGATAAAGTAATCTTGGTTGTAGGTTCTTGGTATTCATCACTTTGAATATTTCTTGCCATTCCCTTCTGGCCTGCAAAGTTTCTGTTGAGAAATCAGCTGACAGTCGTATGGGTATTCCCTTGTAGGTAACTGAGTTTCTTTCTCTTGCTGCTTTTAAGATTCTCTCTTTGTCTTTTGCTCTTGGCATTTTAATGATGATGTGTCTTGGTGTGGTCCTCTTTGGATTCCTTTTGTTTGGGGCTCTCTGCACTTCCTGGACCTGTAAGTCTATTTCTTTCACCAGGTGGGGAATATCCTTCTTTTTATAAAAATAAAATCAACCATATATACAAGTTTTATGGCAGATTTCCAGACTCCTCAGCCAAAACAGAAGGGCTCCCTCATATTGTCTTCACAATCCAGTTCTGCTCCTGGGCCATCTCAGTGAGAACCCTCACACTCCTGCTGGCACTAGGATAGTTGCCATGGGGGCCCTGGTGGCCACTCCTCGGGCTATCTGGGTATTTTCTTTTTTTGTGCTTTGTTGTTGTTATTGTTAATCCTTGCCTGAGGATATTTTTCCACTGGTTTTTAGAGAGAGTGGAAAAGAGAGGGAAAGACAGAGAGAAACATTGATGTGAGAGAAACACATTGATTGGTTGCCTCCTGTATGTGCCCCACCAGGGCCCTGGCTGGGGAGGAGCCTGCAATGGAGGTATGTGCCCTTGTCTGGAATTGAAGCCGGGACCCTTTGGTCCACAGGCCAACGCTCCATCCACTGAGCCAAACTGGCTAGGGCCCAGGGTATTTTCTATCTCCACATTTCGGTGGACTGGAAAGTCAATCCTGGGAAGCTTTTAAGGTTCATATTTTTTCAAGAAAGAATATTTGGGATGAAAATTGATTGGATAGAGTGAAAGGAAGCAGGAGATGATGTAGAGAAGAGAGGAGCTTTAGACAAATTTTAATTTTTTAATATATTTTTACTGATCTCAGAAAGGAAGGGAGAGAGAAAGAGAGTCAGAAACACCAACGATGAGAATCACTGTTTGGCTGCCTCCTGCATGCCCCCACTGGGGATCGAACTCACAAACCAGCCATGTGCCCTGACCGGGAACCAAACAGTGACCTGCTGGTTCATAGGTTGACACTCAACCACTGAGCCACATGGGCTGGGCCAAATTTTTAGTTTTGTACATTGCTAGGTATATAGTAGATATGCACACAGACCATAGACACTTGGTTCTTGGTTGATGCGGATTTTCAATATTCTGCATAACTGGTACTTTTCCTTTATTAGCAGTCAGCTCATTTTCAGCCCTACATTTCCCTGTGGAAAGAATCATTGCTTTATTTTGGCACTTCTGAAATAATGGCAGACATTGCGGATGCAGGAGCAATAGCAACAGAATGGCAAAGAATGATCAGCAAGCAAGTGAGATTCCCAGTGTGGGTGCTGAAAAACTAATGAAATGCTGCATTATTGAAAACTAATGAAATGCTGTGTTCTGCTCCAGAGAACTTTCGATATTCTTCTTCTTTCGTTAAATTTGACTTTATTGTTACTTATTGTTGCAGAAATGTGGAGAATCAAAAGCGCAGAGGACCTTTGTGTTCAAATAGAGTGCAATTAAAAAGTCCCAGGCAAGCATTAGAAGCTCACAAACAAGAGAACTCGCAAGAAGAAGACCACATCAAGAAGCAAATGCCGAGACAAGCTATTACCTGCCAGAGAGGAGAAAGGCAGTGGAGAATCAGAAAGAGAAGAAAAAGAACAGTTATGATCATTAATTAGCAAATGGAGGCTCCCAGACGGCTGAAATATTTAAAAAAGGCTGAAACTTTGTTCGGTTGCAACAAAGAAATTCCAGGCAGTGACAAGCTTTTGAACTTACAATGAGGATTGATGAATAGAAGAAAAAAAAAATAGTATTGGGATATTTCAGGGAACAAAGACATAAATGAATCCAGGATGCAATTTTTTAGAAAAAGCTACTGGGCATGTGACCGTGCATAGTAATGAACCGGAAGAAAATGGCTGCAGCCACTGTGCCACCAGAGCAGCTGAACTCCTTGAAATTCCTCACGATGCACAGAATCGCTCCCACCAGCAAGACCCTCCTTCCAGCCGGTGCAGAGATAAGTAGCCGCCTCCAGCTGCAGCCCAGTCCTGCAGCATTACCCACTTTCTTGTGAGAAGATTCTGCACATGTAAGGATCAGTGTGGTCTGCTTTCCTGAGGCTTCACAGAAGCCACCGGGGCGGTGTTAGCCTCGTCTGATCTGGAGGGGCCACACGCACAGTGCCTGAACCCATGAGGTCAACAGTTCTTGGTCTTTTACTTGGAGGAACTACCCACGTGTCATTTTGGGTGGCATAACTCTCAGACCATTCTCTCTCCAAGTGCTGCTTCCATTTGAAGACCTGTTTCTGATCAACAGAGGAGTAGCTGTGTTCCTGATGGGCCTCATCTATTCATTTTGAGTAAAACACAAGGCCAACGTGAAAAGCAAGCGAGATCTGCATTGAGTAGTGAATGGCAAAGACAGAGAAACCGGCCCGGCCAGTGTTGCTCAGTGGTTGAGCATTGACCCATGAACCAGGAGGTCACGGTTCAATTCCCTGTTGCAAGCTCAATCCCCAGTAGGGGGCATGCAGGAAGCAACCAATCAATGACTCTCTCTCATCATTGATGCTTTTATCTCTCTCTCCCTCTCCCTTCCTCTCTGAAATCAATAATTACATATATAGTTAAAAAAAGACAGAGAAACCAAATTCATGCAGAATATATGTTGGAACCAATTGAATGATGAGAACAAATGCAGGTAATTTTTATGTCCCACCTGAAATTCTAAATCATTGATAAGAATTACTGCAAAAGAAATAGTGGATTAAATGGCTTTCATGCTATCAAAATAGTGAGCATTATGCAAAAAATCTCTTTGCTATATGATTTTTATATATTTTTATGTAATCCGAGGTTGTATCGTCACAATAGGTAAATATTATTAATACCATAACTCCCATGCACTGTGTGTCTTCCTTTCTCAGGATGCATGTGGCAACTGGGGGTACACATGGAATTATGTATGTGCATATATGTTGGATTTGCATGTGGCAACTGGGGGTACACATGGAATTATGTATGTGCATATGTGTTGGATTTGCATGTGGCAACCGAGGATACACATGAAATTATGTATGTGCCTATATGTTGGATTTGCATGTGGCAACCGGGGGTACACATGGAGTTATGTATGTGCATATATGTTGGATTTGATTCCATCCTCAGATGAAGTGTTTTCAAACTCCTCAGTGTTATAAAGCTGCTCACTTAATGAAAGGTACAGTTGCTCTGAGCAAGATTGTGTTGTTTTAGTTGATTAACTTTTCTTGGCTAAATTAATTGAATTAGATATTTAAACAAGTGTAATTTTCTCTCTACTCAACAAAATTGTCAAATCTGAATCTCTTTCAATGAGCAACAGAAACTTGTAAGAAATGAAGAACAAAAATGGCTTTTGCTATTTAAAAAATATATCAATTATATCTTGAGAATCTCAAGCTAAAGAAAACGTATTCTTTTATATCTTCTTTTTTTATTGTCTAAAGTTTTACATATGTCTCATTTTTCCCCAATTGAGCCCCTCCCCACCGCCATTCCCACCCCAGGCAAGCCCCCACTGCCCCAGTGTCTGTGTCCATTTGGTTATGCTAATATACATGCATACAAGTCCTTTGGTTGCTCTTTTATATCTTTTAAGAGCATGTTTTCTTGTGCATTTTATTTAAATCAAACTTTAAACAATTATATTGGTGTAAATTATCAAGTAATTGTATATTTAACAAAATATAAATTTATTTTGGAAGGTATGTTATCTAGTTTTCTGTGTCTATGTTTTACTTGGAAAGTGTGTTTAATAATTTTATTATTAAAATTACATAATAATTTTCTTTTATATGTCTCAGTTGAACTGAGATTTTTATGAACAGTTAAGGTTGAGAGAGGTGGTAAGATAATTCTAATGAGATAAAAAATACATACTGGCTAGATTGATTGAATAGAACATTTTCACCTTTCATTTCATGGACACGTAATGTTTAAATTCGAATAAAGGAAATTAAAAAGGACTATAAATGCTAATGTCTAAGTAAGCTTTAAAATATTAAAAGCCATCCAAATATAAAAAAGAAGTTAATGAAGTAATTAATCTACTTCTCTGGATTTGTATTATTGAAACTATCATCTTGGAAATCTATACTGTTCATTTAATACAAGACAATTGTGCATAGAATATGAAATCTTACTACTACAATAATTCTTGCTTTTTAAAGATATTACATGATACTATAATTTTGAGGATATCATTCAAGAGTATGAAATCACCATACACTCTGGCTTTATAAAATAAGTGTTCTAATGTCACTTTATTAAAAAAAAAAACCTAATGAAAATGTCTTCTTTTTATTCTCTTAACCCAGGCACATGTATGCACATCTTTCCGGATTTTTTTTCTTGTTATTTGTACAATGAAACCTGGAGTTGATAATAGCCCAAATGCTTTGACTGAGGGAATGATTAGACTATTCACAATCAGGGAGTTTGTGAAAGTCTTTTTTATTTCACTTAACATTTTATTATGAAAGTTTTAAAAAGTACAGAAATGTGAAAGAGTTTTAACAGCAATTTCCCCACCGCTTTTTAGTATATTTACCAGGTAGATTCTACAATTAACATTTAACTATATGATATTTACCACATTTCTATTCATCTAGCCAATCCCCTATCCATTCGTTAATCCATCTTGCTTTTTTGATGCATTTCAAAGGAGATTGCTGACATTAGTATTCTGCCCCTCAAGTACATCCGCATTTGTAACATTAACTCTTTTAATAGCAAAAGAGTTAAAAATCACATTGTCTGGCCCTGACCGGTTTGGCTCAGTGGATGGAGCATCGGCCTACAGACGCAAGGGTTGCAGGTTCGATTCTGGTCAAGGACATGTACCTTGGTTGCGGGCACATACCCAGTGGAGAATGTGCAGGAGGCAGCTGATCCAATGTTTCTAACTCTCTGTCCCTCTCCCTTCCTCTCTGTGAAAAACCAATAAAATATATATATATATATATATATATATATATATATATATATAGTTATATACTAAATATACTAAAAAGCGGTGGGGAAATTGCTGTTAAAACTCTTTCACATTTCTGTACTTTTTAAAACTTTCATAATAAAATGTTAAGTGAAATAAAAAAGACTTTCACAAACTCCCTGATTGTGAATAGTCTAATCATTCCCTCAGTCAAAGCATTTGGGCTATTATCAACTCCAGGTTTCATTGTACAAATAACAATATATATTTATCTCCATTGAGAGAAGAAAGAATACTTATATGTAGAATATGTATTTATATATTTGTATGATATATATGTATATGTATATACATATGCATACATATATATATATTTTATTTTATTTTATTTTTTTATTGCTTAAAGTATTACAAAGGGTATTACATATGTGTCCTTTTTTTCCCCCCGCCCTTGACAATCCCCTGGCCTCCCCCAGTGTCTTATGTCCATTGGTTATGCTTATATGCATGCATCCAAGTCCTTCGGTTGATCTCTTACCCCCCTCCCTACTGCCCCCCAACCAATAAAATATATTTTTTTAAAAATCACATTGTCTGGAGAGGAAAATAAAATCCTTGGATCCTTGAAAAAAATGATAACGTTATAATTTGGACATGAATGAATTTCATAGCTAAAACTCAGGAAAACAGAGAAAAATTGATGACAGTAAAATCAAATCTAAATCCTTAAACTTGTGAGAAGTTGCTACAGACTCCTAGTTCTGGTAATTTCTAGAGATCCAGTGCCAGAGAAATTAGAGTTCTTCATCTTTGCACTACCAAACTGTAATGGAGAAGTGGCTACATGATAAGGAATTTGTTGATCTGGTCTCTCTGTATTCTAAACACATCAGGACCAGTCTGCGTTTGGGAGAAAATATTTAATAAGCTTTGAGGATGCCAAAAGGCAAATCATCTTGCTGTCAGTTTTGCTAATCTGGTGTCTGACCTAACTGCATGCATAGAATTTTCTCAGTGGATTTAACATTGAATGAATTTCACGGAAATCCAATTTTCATATCTAGATTTCCATTCAGCAGTGAGCTGTGACCATCTCTGTTTACTGTTGAAGATGGTTTCATAAAATTTTTCCTTCCTGATTGGTGTTTGATTTCTAAAAATAAGATCTTACCTTTTTCTGGCTTGTGTCCAGGTAAGAAAGAAGGTCTCTATTTGGCCCCTGAACTTCACCAGGAGCTCTCCTAGAAGCTGAGGGTTCAAAACAGTGGTTTCTGCCTCCAGGTTTTCATTGAAGTGGCCTCCCACCTCCTCCCATCTTTCCTAGCTGGTCCCACTGCTGAGATGAGGATTGTAGCTACCAATGAAGACATGGTTAAGGAGGGATGGGGGCTTGCCGCAGCAACCTTGCTCTGAGGGGCCTGAGAGAGAGGATTCTTCATCTCTGAAATAGTGTCCAAAAAGGGAGGTCTGCCCGGCCGGCCTGGCTCAGTGATTGAGCATGACCTATGAACCAGGAGGTCATGGTTTGATTCCTGGTCAGGGCACATGCCTGGGTTACAGGCTCGCTCCCCAGTGTGGGGCGTGCAGGAGGCAGCCAGTCAATGATTCTCTCTCATCATTGATGTTTGTATTCTCTCTCTCCATCTCCTTTCCTCTCTGAAATAAAAAAAATAATAAAAATAGATAAATAAAAGAAAGGGAGCAGTCTGCATTTGGACATGGGGCCTAAGGAGGAACATCTGAATCAATGGTGGAGAGAAAGAAAGGAATCCAGAAATTTTCCATCTCTTGTTAGACAGGCCCCGAATATTTGCAGGGCCCAGGTCATGGTACAAATGGAAGTTCTATATACCTTACATCTAGACATTTAGAAGTTATAATCAACTTAACAGAATGTTAGATAAAATGCTTTATTCTGTGCCTTGACAATGATACCTTTATAGAGACCTGGAAGGCCAGGTGTGATCCAGACCTCCTGGACTCCTCAGAGATCTGAGCTTGAACCAGGCAGCACGGAAGATCAATTTCCTGTCTCAGGCTGCAGGCTGTGCCTCTCCCTCCCGCCCCCAGTCACCCTCCATACACCCTGGCCTTTCTATGCACACTCCAGCCACACACATGGCTGCTCTGTGGTTGTTACTCAGGTCTAGAGGTGCAAACACACTGGGTGTGGTCTGTCCTGGGGGGCACAGGCTCCTGGGACACATCCTCTTGATCCACAGAGTCCTCACGTGGTGGGCAGGGATGTAGCCAGATCTTGGCCAGAATGGGACACTTCAAGTTGCCTGATCCAAGGCAATTTTACAGGAGCTCCCATGGGGTTTTAGACGAAGCTTACTTCTGAAAGCAGTGGTGGCAGTGGGGGTGGTATCTTCAAAAGGTCTATGTTTATTGACTTAGGTGTATAAAGAGAGTGAAAGAGTAAGTTAGGAGAGATGCAGGGAGAGAGGGAAGAATGAAAGAAAAAAAGGAAAAACTCTCTAATTAGCTGTTCTGTACACACACACACACACACACACACACACACACACCCTCGCAAAAGCTTACTAATGGAGCAGGGTACGAGCAGTAGCCCAGTTCAGCCCAAATAAGGTGGTGGTGGTGGAGCACGTTAGTGCAGCAAGGAATGACTCTTAAGGAACATGAGGTCTGACCACCTGTTTGAAACCTTAACCCATCACTTGGGCAAAGCATTCCACTTTCCTAAATTCCTCATCTGTAAGATGAAGTTAATAGCAGTACCTCCCTCACAGAATTGTAGTGAAGTTTATTTAAATGATATCATCCATGTGTAGTAGATACCCTTGAATGTCTGCAAAACCATAGGCTCAAGGTAGCTGAGCTCCATCTTCAGGCCCAAGGAGGCCAATTAAAGGAGTGAATATCTCTCCTTAGCTGAGCTCCATCTTCAGGCCCAAGGAGGCCAATTAAAGTAATGTCTCTCCTTTTCCCAGAGATATTCAGGAAATGATTTCTTCTGCTATTGCCTCTATGTTATGGTGTTGGAAGCCATGAAGGGAATTGGTTAAGGACAAGCTAACCCACTGAGTAGAAAGGTGAGAAGAATCTGGGTACCCAATGACATTGTTTAGCCACTAAATTATCCAAACCCAAAGACATTTCACCTCTGGTCTTTTTGTGATCTGAGGTAGTAAATGCCCTTGCTAGTTAAGCCTGTTTAAATTGGGTTCTTTTTTTTTTAAAATATATTTTACTGATTTTTTACAGAGAAGAAAGGAGAGAGATAGAGAGTTAGAAACATCGATGAGAGAGAAACATCGATCAGCTGCCTCCTGCACATCTCCCACCGGGGATGTGCCCGCAACCCAGGTACATGCCCTTGACCAGAATCGAACCCGGGACCTTTCAGTCTGCAGGACGGCACTCTATCCACTGAGCCAAACCGGTTTCGGCTAAATTGGGTTCTGAATAAATTCAGCTCAAAGCATCCCAAGGCCACACCACTACATAGAATCTTTTCTACATAGTGAAGGTGCAATTTTGAAACTCAGTCAGTAAAAAGTGCATCAGTCTTAGAGGCAGGAGACCCAGTTCTAGTGCCAGCTCTGGCCAGAAATAGGTTTCACTGACTGTTACTCATTACTGCTACTCGTGTTGGGTCTCTCACCCTCTGGACTCTTGAATCTTGCTTTCCTTGGCCTGTGGTACCGATCGGATTCTTCCTACCTGAGCGAACTGACCTAAGCAATCTTCCCTGCCCAGAACTTCCTTGCAGTATTACCAGTTGGACCTCCTTGCCCCAGAATTACATCCCTTAACCTATCATACCTTCAGTTCCTTTCAGAACAGTCCTGTCCTCCTCCCAAGTCCGTGCCTTCACACCAGCTTCGCCTACTCTATTTCTGTCTGAGTAAAACCAGAGGGCAGTATTACATTCTTAAACCACACTTTGAACTTCTTTTTAAACTAAGCATGAAAATGGGGAGCTAGGAACTGACCCCTACACCCCCAATACATATGGGCTCCAGAACAATGGTTTTCAACTGGGGGTGGGGGGTCAGTTCTTAAACATCCAAAAGAGGATGGCTGTTTTGCCCCCTAGGGGGCATTTTTGGTTGTTACAACTGGGGGATGCTACTGGCATCTAGTGGATAGAGGTTGGGGAGACTGCTAACACCCTGCAATGTGCAGGACAACCCCTACAACAATGAATTATCTGGTCTAAAATATCAATATGCTAAAGTTGAGAAAGCCTCCTCTAAAAAATAAAAATATTAAAAGTGCTTCACATTCAAGACATCCGTAGCGTGGTAGCACCTCCCAGCAGCAATCCTATCCCCTTCTGCAGAATTACTTTTATATTCTGTGTTGCTCAGACCCAAGAGGAGGCCTCTTGCACTCTGGATATCACTTATCTACTGTGCTTCCTCTGGACCCTTCTTGGTTTTTAAAAAGGATTGTATGAATAATGAAAGCTTACTTTGGGGACAAGAGTCTTTTGATCTTCCAGGCCTTTTCCTGTTTCCTGGAGGATTTTGCACTCTTTTTTCTTCCTCTTCAGCATAATTCTAAAACCATATAACTGAGTCCTTAATCAAACTCTCTTTGTAATTGTAGTAGATTGTAGCCTCAGGAAACTAGACCATAATCTTAGATTGATGCTGCCCCTGTTAAGGTACAAATGTACAGCCTGTTCTGTTTTTATGAAAGCCTAACATCTTAACAGCGAGGGTGGCCTTCATCCATCACTTCAGTGAAAATTTATTTTTGCATAGTTTCCTTTCAAGATGGTAGATTATTGTACATTCCAGGGAAGAAAGCGAGAGAAAGTCCATCACTGGTAGGAAAAGGAATAGCAGGTTTGATCTCTATGGGGTAAAATGAAAGGTTGGATCAGATCATTGAGTGTGTTGATTCGCTGGATTCACTCAGAACTCTCTATCAAGTGACTCTCTCCCCAAGTCTTGAAATGTTGTAGCTATGAAAGATGAGAGGTCACTGCTCCAAACCAAGAAGAAACAGCAACCTGTGCCGTGAAAGATTATGGAGCTCTGGGGCCAGAAGGTCAAAATTGGGGGCTTAACTTTTATGTTCCATAAAATGGGAAGCTACTTCTGTAACTGTGACCTCAGAGCTTACAGTGATTTAGAGTTTCCCAAAGAGATTTCACCCACATCATGATTCCATTTGCTCCTCACCACAGCAGCCTTGCGTGGTAGGCTGGTCAAGTATTATTACCAGCATCGGGCCAAGAGGAAGGAGAAGTTAGAGAGGTTAAGTGACTTCCTTGAGATAAATAACACTGAGAGCTGTAATTACTTACTGAGAGATGCACGACTTTTGAACATAGTAAAGTGTTCCAGATCTTCCTCAGAATAGTTAACATGTAAAACAATCTGTTCTTTATCCCCAGTATGTTCCTTTATCAGATAAGAAGTCTTCATTTTTTATTCAGAATATACAGTCACTGGAAGGTTTGAGCTGGAGTGGCCAAGTAGGAATCCCTTTATTTATTCATTTAGCCACCGTTGATCATTTTGCATGTGTTATGGGTGAAGTTTTGTACTAGGGGTCAGAGAGGGAGGGAGACAGTGATAAATAACCTATAAAATACGATCTTTGCCCTCAAGTTGCTCGTGGTCTTCTATTTTATGCAGACATGTGACCCCCAGCAGCCACACAGGCATGAACGGGGCAGAAGTCCTCGTTTTGGAACCGGAGTGAAGGATGCAGTTCATTCTGCCTGTGAGAAGCTGGGGAAAGGTTTGAGGCAGGGTGAGCACATAAACAGTCTTGAAAAAACAGTATGCTGAAAACCAGAGAAGATAAAAAGTATATCACAGAGAAGGAGAAAATATTCAGTTCAAACTTGTAATGTTCCTGGTGAAGATTTACCCAAAGTCTTAAGTCTAACATCAACTTTGATGCTCTCGATCCATTATTGGACAGTGTCTTAGACTGTAAATCTGCTGGCCCATTAACATAAGGGAAGCATTTTGCCTCTTTTCCTTCTCAGAAATGAGTGTGCCCTCTCGTCAAGGGCACAGAGTTAACAGAACTTTTGCCAGGGAAACTCATCTCATTTCTCATTTCTGTTTGCAAGGTCAATGCAACCTTGATAATTTACATTTTCTGTATCTTCTTCCTTGCGTAACTTGGTAAAATATATACAGATATGGATATAGACATAGATATACACAGCACACACACCCACACACCTTTTCTATGTATCAGGCACTGTAAACATATAATCCTTAATCTTCCTATGTCTGTGAAGATTATGATTTCAATTGGTGTTATGATTTCAATTTTATAGTGAAGGAAACTGAGGTTCACAGAAGTAAATTAACATGGTCAAAATCACACAGATGTAAAGTGAGAGACATAGGATTCCAAGGTGTGTTTCACTCAAAAGTCTTACTATTTTTACTACATTCTACTGCCTCTGAGTACTTCTGTAACAGAGAATCCACACTGTGACAGGGACTGATCCTTAGCCCCAGAATTCATTCCCTCTTCTTCCGTCTACAATAGAACTGACTCCATCCCACCCCTCAACAGAGTCATCAGAGCACATGGCTTCCTGGCTTGGGACTGACATGGAAAATGGAGGTCCCTGGATTGGCACTAACTGGCGATCTAAGAGACAAAAAGCCATCCTAAATGACAGGCAGACATGTCATTTAGGAGTGAGAAAAGGTGTTGTTTGGTAGAGTTACTCTCTAATTGCAACCCAACTTCTAAGTTCTAAACCCCTACGACCTGCTACATTGCCCTGCTTCTTGTCTCCAGGACACCAGGAAGTTAGCATGAGTGGGTCACAATATATCTGTCTTCTAGGTAATGAGAAATTAAACCATGAAAGGAAATTTTGTAATCATTGGGTATTAGACTCCTTTGATCAGCTGATGAAATTGACAGAAAAGTGCACATTTCCAAACGTAATTTGGCACTTATCAGGGCTGTCCATAGAACTCCATGGAGACCATCCATAAATATCTAGGATCATAAGCCATGCATCTGTGATTGGTTGGTGGTAGAATATTTGCATGAATATATAGCATATTATTCAATATTATCAGACATTATACTGGAAATCCCTTGAGGACAAGAGTTATAATATATTGGCTTCGTGAAGTCCTATGTAGTAGGTGTTTTATGAGATGTATAGAGAACCAAATACCATGGGCTTGATTTTTTCCATTTGGTTTAAAGATTTCCAGTCGAAATACATTATTTTTAGAAATAATTTTTTTAATGAGGTGAAAGATTAAGAGTGAGGAAAGTGGTAGGGACTCAATGTCCAGGATTACTCAGTTCCTTCCATATGTAAATAATTTAATAGCTTGTAAATGGCTTAGCATCTAGTCACTGGTCCCAGAATAAATCTTTTATAGGCAAGAAGCCTGCCTCTTTTTCACTGTTTAGAAGATCCAGCCTAAAACTGAGGTAATACTTTGAGCTGTCTAATTTTGCTTACTGGTATAAAGATTCTTAACTTGATTTCAATTAAAAAAAATATCCCACTGTTTCATGCCTCTGTGACAGAGACTGTTGCTTCCCAATATCCATTCTCTCTTCCTCAATAGAGAACTCTGGGATGCTGGCTAGACACATGACTGCCCAGAATAAAGACATTTCCCAGCAGCCTTTGCAGCTGGGTGTGGCTATCTGACTAAATTCTGGTCAATGGCATGTAATTGATTTGTATAATAGTTAGGAACTGTAATTAATTACTGGGGGGGGGGGGAGTGCTGCTCTTCTCTTGTTCCTTTCCTCCTTTCTGATGGTTGAAATGCAGACATAGGGAAGAACCATCCTGGACCACAAGATCCAGATGTAGTTGAAGATGACAAACCAGAGGCAGCGGGAACCCAGGTCCCCCTGGTCCTGAACTGTTTCATGTTCCCCAAGACCACCCCCACATTCGGAGACTTGTGAGAAGGACCCAGAGGACTCAGCGGGTGGCTGTGCTCACGGCTAAGATTCAGTACAGGCATGCAGTGAGGGTACACAGCCGGGGCATGGGAGAAAAGGGCACACGTGGAGCCTGGAGGAATCCAGGGGCAGACTTCCTAGTGCTCTCTGTCTCCTGGGAGGAGTCACACAGAACTCACTCTTCCCCCAGCAATGAAAATGCAGCAACGTGAGCGATGTTTCTACATGGGGAAGCCCATGAGAGCTCAGCGCCCAGTTGGGGACTGGTCATGTTAGGCACTCTGCTAAAATTCTCACAAGGATAGCAGGCAAATAGTCTAGGTACAGTGCTCAGTGGGATAAGATCCTTGATCTCATTTTCTAAAAGCGATCCCCACTGTTTTCTCGCATTCTGTGGCAGAGATTGCTGGTCGTTCCCAACATCAGCTCGTTGACTCAGCACCATGAGGATCAAGTTCAGATGCCAGCGAAGGGCGGCCCTTGCAAGCAGGCCTTTCTAAGGCGAGTGCTTGTAGACGTGCTATGTTAACTCTTCTGCACATGAATGGTCTACGTTTACCTGAAAGAGAAATCGACTTTCAACTTGTTTCAGCCAATGTTTCTCTGGGTTTACCGTTCCATTTAGACAAACCTAATTCTAACAAATACTGTTCCTTCCTCATATATCTGACATCGAGGTAGAACTAAATCTCGGTGTCCGAGGTAACAGTGGAGGTGGACACTGCGGGCTGAGTGGCATAGGCTCATCCGAGAAAACATGTTTTCACATTTTCAAATTCTGCTTGGACAGGAGGCAGCATCAGTTTACAAAAGAACCCGTGTCCCCAAGGTTCACTTGTAAACTCGGTGCACAAACCAGCTCATGAAAGAAAGCAGAGGTGAGACCAGGGTGCAGTGGGCGGGGCCAGGTTCCTGGGAGGAGCCTGCAACTTGCTTCTTCATAATTCTTTGAACCCTCTAGTCACACAGGCAATGACCATATGTGGAGGATGACATTCCTCCAGCTTCTCGTAGAGCTGATGAATCACAAAGCCTCGGTATCATTTCAGCTTTGCTACGGCAGCTCACACTGAGAAACAGGGTACTTTACAGTTTTTCTACATCAACATTCAAACTCCGGGGTGCGGTGTATTTATTATTTGTTTTGGAACTAGAGAGACTCTAATCCATTTCTCATTTGACAGAGGTAATTACAACACAACTCACAAGACTCAGTAATTAGCAAAAATGGAAAAAGAAGTCCATCGTCTTGCTCCCCATCCACATACCAGCCTGAATAACCAATTTCCTGTGATCATCTACTGGTTCAGCAAAACTGGGAGCTCTGGATCCTCTGTGGAAGCAGATCTGGGCACACGGACAGCCCCTACACACGCTCTCACCGACCGACTGTACCATCCCTGATGTGCCCTCGGGCTGTGTGGTGCCTTCAGAGGCAGGAAGAAAAGTCTCCTGCCTTTTCCAGGTAAGGGCCTCTGGATAGACAGAAGGTGCTTCACTCTGTGACATTACATGTGCTTGTTGGTATTTTAAATAGTGCCCGTGGGAGAGTAAAAATGATCCCAGAACACAGGAAGCAGCTCCGTGCCTCTGAGCTGATTATAATCACAGGACTTCTCTCCAGCTGGCGTCAGATGCTTACTTGGCATCCTCTTTTGAGGTGCTCCTAAGATACTTGCTATTAACATTTAAGCACTAATTAATATACACGCATAACAAACGATATTCCGGTCTCCACATGCTTGTGTGGGCACTTGCTAAATGTTACTTGAGGATGCTAATGCCTACTCATCAAACGGAAAGACATTTCCCAGTTCCCGAATAACAACCCCTTTTAAGAAAAGTATAGATGCTGAATGTGAACACGCTAGTCTGAAGGACCCAGTGACTCAGGAAGTTTTCTGGATATTACTTGGAGCCAGTGCTGGGCTTTTGCTTTCCGCCCACTTATTTGAGATGTCTGTGTGCTGACCAGAGTCTAAGGCAGCTTAATAACTGGCTTCAGAATAACCACCCACTTGCTGAGGGCTGCTCTTTGTCATGGAAGGGGAATGCTGAGCGAAGATTAGAAGTCTTACGAGCACCAACGAAGAGGAAAATAAAAAATAAAAAAATCACCGAAGATCGCTCACTTTGCCTGGGAGCAGTAGGGATGGTGGTAAAGGCATAGATTTGGGATACATTTCAGATTCGCCTCTCACTCTCTGGTGTTACTTATTTTGCCTCTATGAGCCTCAGATCTCTACGCATCAGGGCTGTTCTGGGGATAAAATGGCAATATTTATGTAAACATCTGTGGAGTGTCCGGAAGACACAGAGAGGTCTGTGTCACCCCTTCCATCAACTTCCCAAAGAAAAAAGAGTTTTCCTGCTGTGGGAGACATGATGAGACCCTTGGAAGTGTAAGAAATCAGCTACATAAATTGCAAGACATGTCAAGGTTTGGCTTTTTTTTTTTCCAGATAGAAAAGAAATACACACTCGCACTTCCTCAGATGGTGACACCTCAACCATGCCATTACCACCCCGATGGTGATTGGGGAGCCTGCCTGTCTCAACTCGTTTGTTCATAGGCATTTTACAAACTCCTTCCTCCCAGTTCCTCGCCTTCTGGACCATGAAGTACTTATAGGATTATTTATGGTTTCTTTCTTGCTAATGATCTTTTTCAAAGTAAAAACAAAGATATATGCATGTATCAACCACCTGGCCCCATCTTTCAGTGACTTTGCCGTGTTCACATTTCTGGGCTGGCCCGTAAGGGGCCCTGCTGACCCTGGCTGGGCTTGCTTCGTTATTGGGGCATGGACTGGCTGTTCCCTGGCCTAGGCTGGCTCGGGGAAGCCTCCACTCTGCTCCCCTGTCCTTATTCTCAGCAGGCAGCTGGGGTACGGTCTCATGAGAATAGCTGTTCAAGACTTTGCTTGTATCACATTTGTTATCACATTTGTGTCACATAAGCAAGTCACATGGCTGGGCCTAGGTTCAGAGTGGGGGATGGGACACAGCAAAGTTACCCGGCAGAGGGTGGCAAACTGGGGCTGTTTTGAAATCTATCACAACCTTAAAATGCATTTATATTTTAAAAATATTTCAGACAATGTTTGAAAAATTCAATGCCGTATCTAAATAAATACATTCAGTGATATGGTATTAGTCAGATCCACTAAGGGACTGATTAAAGTACATCAATATGTACTAAAGGATATGAATATTGCCAAAATAATAATTGTTTATGGTATTATATATATGTGTGTATATATATATTTTATTGATTTCAGAGAGGAAAGGAGAGGGAGAGAGAGATAGAAACATCAATGATGAGAGAGAATCATTGATTGGCTGCCTCCTCACACCCCACACTGGGAATTGAGTCACAACCTAGGCATGTGCCCTGACCAGGAATGGAACCATGAACTCCTGGTTCATAGGTCGATGCTCAACTACTGAGCCATGCTGGCGGGCTGTTTGTGGTATATTTTATTTTATTTTATTTTATTTTATTTTATTTTATTTTATTTTATTTTATTTTTTTAAAGATATATTTTATTGATTTTTTACAGAGAGGAAGGGAGAGAGATAGATAGTCAGAAACATCGATGGGAGAGAAACATCGATCAGCTGCCTCTTGCACATCCCCCACTGGGGATGTGCCCGCAACCCAGGTACATGCCCTTGACCGGAATCGAACCCGGGACCCTTCAGTCCGCAGGCCGACGCTCTATCCACTGAGCCAAACCGGTTTCGGCTGTTTGTGGTATATTTTAATGATCAAATAATCAGTATAAAAAATTTCCTTTTGTTGCTTTAATATACAGAGATATTATTTTTAGTTTTTAAGAAATTTCTTAATATTTTGAAGATGATTTTTAATAGACATACTTTTAGATTTACCAATATAATAAAAGCATAGGTCAGTTAATAAGTAACTATTTCAAATATTATATAATTTTAATTCTTTTTAGTACCTCTTTTCCTTTTTATTTTATTTTAAAGAATGTTTCTGATTGGATGATAAATTATATGGACACCACTCACATTCCTGTTAACAGTTTGGGGATAGATCCTTTCATTATTATTTTAAATTATGTTTCTTAAACAAAACTGAGGATGACTTCTTCTTTTAACAGTTAATATGTCTTATTGTAAACATTTTTTATGCCAGTGATTTTCAACTGGTATGCCACAAGAATTTTTAAAACATGCAATATCTGACTATTTAGCCAGGGACACTGACCTCTTTTCCCTTAGATTGTAAACAAACAAACAAACAAACAAAAAACAAACAAAACAAAAACAGCCAACACAACAATAGCCATCTGGTGTGAATGAATCAAAATTATACCCATTGTTTTTGGTCAGATTGGCAAAAAATGTATTTTTTGGTGTGCCACAGAATTTTAGCAATTAGTCTATGTGTGCCACAAGATGAAAAAGGCTGAAAAATCTCTGCTCTGTGCCATAAAGTGTCTAAAAACACGATTTTAATAGCTCCGAAGTGTGTAGCTATGAATGTTCCACGGTCTACTCAGCCAACCCCTTTTTGTTAGCTAGGATGGCTGTTGCCATTGTTTCATTACAGTGAGCACCGCTTCAATGAAAATTCCTGTTTAGGAACGGGAATCACACCTTTGATCTCTTTCTTACTTCCTTCATTTGCAGGAAGCTAAACAAATAGTCCCTGCTCTCGTGACGCCTATGGGAAAACAAGGACATTCTAAAATGTCACTTTAAACAGGGACCTTGAACTGCTGGGGGGAAAAAAAAAGCCTTTGGATCTGCTGACCTTGTTTCCTTTCCTGAGCAGAGAGCAAAGAAATGGAACAGCAGCAAGATGACATGGCTTTGCCCTTTCAGAAACAAGAGAGAGATTCATTTCCTCAGCCTCCCGAGCTACGATTATGCTTGGAAGGCTCTCAGCTTCCTGCATGACCCCGGGAGCCTCGGGCTACGGGTCAGCCACTGGATAAAGTGAAGGCCTCCAGCCCCAACTCTCGGCGTTGCCCCAGTGGAGATTAGAAACGGGGCCTGGGACTGGTTTGGCGAAGTAACTTATTTTCATTTGGTGGGAAGCTGGGGCAAGGGTGGTGAGAAGACACTGCCCTAAATATGATATAATCCAGCTGTCCAAACACGTGCAATTCAACTCAGTCGTCATCCATCCCCCCAAATCCAGATGTTTGCCATCACACAATCTCAGAGTATCTTTCCCTCTATCGAGTGTAACTTGTACTAATCACGTTTGTCAGAGTTGCATTTGTTTTTCATTAGGAGACATCTATTTTGAGTCAGCTGGGCTCTTTTCGCCTCAGCATAGGGACACAGCCCACATGATTCATAAGCTTTAGATCATAACTGCCCTTTGCCTTATGACAAGTCATAAGGTTATCATTCCATGTCAGAGCTTAGATATAAGAAACATCAGGACCACGCTAGATACTTGTTGATTACTATTGATTGCTCCTATTTGTTAGCATACGGACAGTTTTATTCCATTTATACATTCTCCAACCACTGAGCTCTCATGATGGCAGTGGACTCTTCATATTTGCAATCTTGGTGTTCAGAAATCTCCAACAATTACGTTTCATGGGCCTGCTTGCAAAGTCTAACCAGATGTGTGATCTTGCTTAGGTCATTAGTGTTCTTAACTGAAAATTAGAGGATGGTAAAATGTTATCTCGAGGATTAAATATCATGAACTATTTCAAACACCCAACGGAGTGCTCTGTGGGTAGTATATATGCACATATATGTTGATTCCTTCTATTCTCTCCAAAATCTCTAGCTTGGAGTTTGGCTGTTCTAGATGCCTGTCTGGTCCTACCTCCAGGAGACGGAGCAGATTTTCAATGCCACTAGTTCTCTAAGCTTTAGTTCCTTTGCCTGAATGAGCATTTTGGATATGCTGGAAGCAAGTGAGGACTAGTCTATTGAGGGCCACTTCCTTGTGAAATACACTTCTAGACCATTCTCTGAGCTGATGCTTTGCTTACCAAGAGCAATTCTCTGATTGCTAATTTTATTTCTCAAGTTCGTCCATAGTAGGTACCAGGGAGCAGTGTCTGGCATTTATGACTTTGGGAGAAAACATCTATTATTAAAAATAAACATCCTATCTAATAAAGAGGGAATTGACCCTCACGCCATCGCAAAGATGGTGGCACCCACAGCCAATAAGGAGGGAATATGCTAATTGACTGACATGCCCTCAAAGATGGCTGGCAGGGGAGGGCAGTTATGGGTCATCAGGCCAGCAAGGGAGGGCAGTTGGGGATGATCAGGCCGGCAGGGGAGCAGTTAGGCGTCAATCATCTTGGTAGGGGAGTGGTTAGGGGGTGATCAGGCTGGCAGGAAGAAGCGGTTAGGGCAGCCGTGGGCAAACTACAGCCCGCGGGCCGGATCCGGCCCGTTTGAAATGAATAAAACTAAAAAAAAAAAAAAAAAGATCGTACCCTTTTATGTAATGATGTTTACTTTGAATTTATATTAGTTCACACAAACACTCCATCCATGCTTTTGTTCCGGCCCTCCGGTCCAGTTTAAGAACCCATTGTGGCCCTCGAGTCAAAAAATTTGCCCACCCCTGGGTTAGGGGCAATCAGGCAGGCATGCAGGCAAGTGGTTGGGAGCCAGCAGTTCTGGATTGGGAGAGGGATGTCCGACTGCCAGTTTAGTCCCGATCCCCAGAGGGGTCCCAGATTGGAGAGGGTGCAGGCTGGGCTGAGGGACCCCCTCACCCCCGTGCACAAATTTCATGCACCAGGCCTCTAGTGTGGATTATAAAATTAAACTTTTTATTTTAATGGACTAGTTTATTAGGAGTTGCTTTCCAAAAGGTGGCCCACTCTTGTGTGAACACAAAATTCAAGATTCTGTGTCTGTACAGCTGAGCCAAGCCCATGAATAATGGAAAGACGCCGATAAGAGTGCTTTTAGGGCCTAACTGAGTCACAAATAGCCTGTCCTCCTCTCTGTCTGTTTTTCAGTCTACCTCAGTGATGGCAAACCTTTTGAGCTCGGCGTGTCAGCATTTTGAAAAACCCTAACTTAACTCTGGTGCCGTGTCACATATAGAAATTTTTTGATATTTGCAACCATAGTAAAACAAAGACTTATATTTTTGATATTTATTTTATATATTTAAATGCCATTTAACAAAGAAAAATCAACCAAAAAAATGAGTTCACGTGTCACCTCTGACACGCGTGTCATAGGTGCCATCACTGGTCTACCCCCTTCTCTTTCTTTTCCTCTCTCTCTCTTTTCAAATTCTCTTCTTTGCTCTGATCTGCTGCCTTGTTGTGGTCCCTGGCTCCTAGTTTTCCCTCACCATTAACATCTTGCCTGGTTTATACTCACCTCTTTGCTTTAACTTCCAATATATTTTTTTAAAATATATTTTATTGATTTTTTACAGAGAGGAAGGGAGAGATATAGAGAGTTAGAAACATCGATGAGAGAGAAACATCGATCAGCTGCCTCCCACACATCTCCCACTGGGGATGTGCCTGCAACCCAGGTACATGCCCTTGACCGGAATCGAACCCGGGACCCTTCAGTCCGCAGGCCGATGCTCCATCCACTGAGCCAAACCGGTTTCGGCAACTTCCAATATTTTTGTCCAGACTATGAGTCAAATTTAACTCAGCAATAGGATGAGGTATAAGGTAAATATTTATGGGATGAAATCTGAGAGGTCCAGTGTGATTCTTCTTGTAAACAGAAAGTGGCTTACAAAACAGTTAATGTGATTGCCCATGCACACCAGGTAGTCTGCTAACTGCCTTGCATTCACTCTTATGAACTGAATGTTTGCATCTCCCCAGGATTCAAATGTTGAAGCCTTAACCCCCAATGTAGCTATATTTGGAGTTGGGGCTTTTCGGAAGTAATGAAGGTTAAATTAGGTCAAAAGAGTGGGGCCCTGATCCAATAGGATTAGTGTCCTTATAAGAAAAGACACTAGAGCTCATGTATTCTCACACTCTCTCCTGCCAAACTCATGCATCGAGGAAAGGTCATACAAGCACATTGTAAGAAGGTGGCCATCTGGAACTCCAGGGGAGAGCCCTCACCAGACACCAGCTCTGCTGACACGTTGATTTAAGTCAGCAACAGATGAGGCATAACATATTTTTGGATTGAAATCTGAGAGGTCCAGTGTGACTCTTCCTGTAAACAGCAAGCGGTTTACAAAAGTTAGCAGGATTGCCCATGTCCACCAGGTGGTCTGATAACTGCCTTGCATGCACTGTCATGAACTGAGTGTTGTGTCTCCACAGAGAATGTTTGTGTCTTCCAGTCCCTAGAACTGTGGGAAAATCATTTCTATGTTTAAGTTGTCCTTTGTGTGGTATTCTGTATGGCAGCCTGAGAGACTAATATATGCACTATTTCATTTCATCAAAAAGTTGGCATTTATAGACTTTCTGTTGAACTATGAAAATTTGATTTACATAATTGACTTTAATATTGACTACTTTTCAATTTAATAAATGTACTTTTGAAATTCCATTCATTGCTTATTAAGCCTTAAACCACTGCTGTGGAGTCATGACTGAAAGGCGTGGTCCCTGCTTTGAAGGAGATCAATCACAGCAGGGAATTGACACTCACATACACTGACACATTAATCAATAAATATTTTTTTTTGAGACCCTACCATGGGCCAGGTACCATAAGAATGACTGAAAGGTGACTAGGAGTTTTTCAGGTGGGTAAAATGTGTGTGTAAGTGTGTGCAAGTGTGTGTGTGTGTGTGTGTGTGTGTGTGTGTACGGGGGGGGGGGGGGAGAGAGAGAGAGAGGAGGTGGTGAGTGTGGTAATAAAAAGCCATTCAGGAGAGGGAAGACTATATGGAAAGTCTCAAAGGGGTGAGCAGACTCATCAAGAATATGTGTGTGTGTGTGTTTGTGTGTGTGTGTGTGTGTGTGTGTGGTAGTGGAGATGGTAGAGGTCGGTAAAAGGGGGACATTCAGGAGAGGAAGATCAATGTTTTCCATTTTATTTTATTTTATTTTATTTTATTTTATTTTATTTTATTTTAGGCATCTTGCCGCAGCAGAAACCAATGTTTTGCAGGATGTATGGGCTGAACTTGTAACTGCGAATGACACTGATTGCTATAAAATTACTTTGTGCTGTGCCTTTAAATTTAACCAAGGCTTGCTCAATAGCTCAGCTCCAGTCCTTGTGGCTGGTTTCAAAGGGAAGATGCTGAGCCAGCTGCCTGGTGCCGGCCTAGAGTGAGGGCCATACACATATTTACCAATGCAATGGGAGTATGTGGTTTTATAAAAATGATAGAAAAGGACTTAGAACCTAAAGCTATGGTCTCCTGGCCAACATCTTCCCAAGATCATTTCTCCAGAGATGATTATTTGCATTTGTTTAATATTTCTGTTTTTAATTCTTCTGATGGTTCCTCTATGTCAATAAGTATATGATTATATTGTTACCAATTTTAGAAATCACCTACTAAATTCTCTGATAGATGAGGAACTCGCTCAGCTAAAATAGTTCCTCTGCTATTCATTTCCAAATAGTTTCAATACTCTTCCTAGTTCCCATATATTTACTTCTGGAAATTCAAACAGAATATTTACATTATTATTTCTTGCATTATCAAATACAAAGGTTATCTCTCAACTTTCCTCTTTATCAGATGAAGATATTAGTCTTCTTGCCCTTTATTGCAGCTTTTATCTCTCATTTTATCCCAACTTTTGCCATTTGTAGTTTCACCTTTACTTCATTTTGGTTGAAATATTTAGCTTCTTTTCTGTGAGCGTAATTAAGGTATATCCATAGATTAATTCTAACTCTATAAAGTTGGGCTAATGGTGGTTACATTATAATTACATAAAGATTGTTCATTGCAGGGCCAAATGGTTTGCTTTGATCACATTTTCTGTCTTACACAGATTTAGTTTTTTTCTGTTGTTTCTAAATACCTTTATTTTTTTTCCTTGCTTTTGTCTTTATTGCATTTTAAGCTCATGCCAGTTTTCTATATCCCATGTCTTCCTAATTTTTGTTTTACTCCTTCATTTTGATGGTTCACAACCTCAAGTATCTTCAAAGGGTGTGGGGGAGGTAAGCTTTTAGGACCCTTGCCTAGCTGACAATAATGTTATTATGTCTCTACACTTTACTGATATTTTGGTAGTGTATAGATTTCACTTACAAAATAACTTTCTTTCAGTTCATTAGAGAATTAACTCATTTGGCTTCTAGTCTCAGTTTTTGTCAATGAGAAGCCTTTTGCCTCATTTTTGTTTCTTTGTAAGTGAACTCTTTTGTCATTCTGAAAACATTAAAATTCCCTTCATCCTTAATGTTCTGAAATTTCACAATAATGTGTCTGGACATTGTTTTGTAGAAAACTATCTAAATGCCATGTAGCTTCCATATACACTTTCGGGCAGAGGTAGCATTAGCGTACTACTCCAGAGGTCACAGAAGCAAATTAAAATGTTCAAGTACACAGTTCATTTAATCAGTTTAACACATGAGGCCTGAAGGTAAGGGGCAGCTATTGGGGAGCACTCCTGGGGGACAGAATGCACAGGTGTCTTCTCTTTCTCTCTCTCTTCCTCTTTGCTACACCAGCCTTCATCTTCCCCGCTGATGGTAGGTTAGTAGGACCAGAGTTGGGTGGTGTTGATGGTAGGCTAGTAGGACCAGAGCTGGGTGGTGTTGATGGTAGGTTAGTAGGACCAGAGCTGGGTGGTGTTGATGGTAGGCTAGTAGGACCAGAGCTGGGTGGTGTTGATGGTAGGTTAGTAGAACCAGAGCTGGGTGTTGTTGATGGTAGGTTAGTAGGACCAGAGCTGGGTGGTGTTGATGGTAGGCTAGTAGGACCAGAGCTGGGTGGTGTTGATGGTAGGTTAGTAGAACCAGAGCTGGGTGGTGTTGATGGTAGGCTAGTAGGACCAGAGCTGGGTGGTGTTGATGGTAGGTTAGTAGGACCAGAGCTGGGTGGTGTTGATGGTCGGTTAGTAGAACCAGAGCTGGGTGGCGTCTAGTATTGATGGTAGGCTAGTAGGACCAGAGCTGGGTGGTCGCCCTCCCTACTCTGTTCAGTAGGACCAGAGCTCGCCGCTGGTGTTGAGGTTAGTAGG
>NW_005871597.1:457413-502276 GCF_000147115.1 Myotis lucifugus | reverse complement strand
TGTTGATGGTAGGTCAGTAGGACCAGAGCTGGGTGGTGTTGATGGTAGGTTAGTAGGACCAGAGCTGGGTGGTGTTGATGGTAGGTTAGTAGGACCAGAGCTGGGTGGTGTTGATGGTAGGCTAGTAGGACCAGAGCTGGGTGGTGTTGATGGTAGGCTAGTAGGACCAGAGCTGGGTGGTGTTGATGGTAGGTTAGTAGGACCAGAGCTGGGTGGTGTTGATGGTCGGTTAGTAGGACCAGAGCTGGGTGGTGTTGATGGTAGGTTAGTAGGACCAGAGCTGGGTGGTGTTGATGGTAGGTTAGTAGGACCAGAGTTGGGTGGTGTTGATGGTAGGTTAGTAGGACCAGAGTCGGATGCTGTTCAAACAGAGGGGCTCACAGATGGAAGCTGCCCTGGGCCAATGGCACAGACTTGTTCTGTTGGAGAGATGCAGGACAAGTATGCTGGTCGCAGCCACAGCCAGCCAACTACCCTACTCGGGGGGCATGGGTTTTATTATTGTTTCTTGAACAGAGAACCCACAGAGCCAGAATGGACATCACTAATGGGTGACTGGATTAGGCATCTGAATACGAGTGTTCATGTCTAATGTATATTCAGTGAATTCTAAGTTTTTAGTGCCTATTGTATTCACTATATCGTGAATATTTAGTATCCAGGTGCCTTGCATATACTAGCACTTTACGAATATTAATCATCATTTGGTTCTTCCATTTCTTCTATGTTTAACACACACATTTTCCACTACCGCTTATAAGTACTTAAGATATGTGAGTTGAGTTCATCCACCCCATTTATTTTCTCCTATAGCTGAATTGTGTATTTTTGAATAATGTAGCAACTGAACATTGTAGATAAAGGTCTTTTTTAATTATTCAACTGGAGTTTGGTAGGTACTTTATTTTAAAGACTCATGTCTTATTTCATAAATGTTCTTGTACTCTTTCTTTGATAATTCTTTCCTCCATTTTTCCTTATTTTCTCTGTCTAGAATAGAAATTAATCATTTCCATCTCTTACCTTTTTACAACTATCCCCCGTTTTTTTGGTAGTTTTGTTTCACAGTTTGAAACAACTCTTCAGCTTTCTCTATCAATTTGTCTATTGGCTTTTTAAATTCTGTAACTACAATTCAAAAATAGACTTTATTTTTTCAGCAGTTTCAGATTCACAAGAAAGTTAGACAGTACAGAGAGTTGTCATATATCCTGCACCCAGTTTCTCCTCTATTAAGATCTTACATTAATATGTGCATTGGTTACACTGAATGAACCGATACTCACACATTACTGTTAACTAATGTCCCTAGTTTATTTAGGCTCCCTTATCTAATGTCCTTCTTTGGTCCCTGTGTCCCAACTAGGACACCACATACATTTAACTGTCATGTCTTTTTTGGCTCCTTTCCCACCACTGGAATTTGTCTCATACTTTCCTCATGATAAAACTTGGCTAGCGATTACTGGGAGGAAGACTGCAGAGGTAGCGTGTCCCTTTCATCACGTCATTATCAAGGGCACATTCTATCACCATGACTCATGACTGTTGGTGTTGGCCTTGCTCGCCTGGCTGCGGTAGTGCCTGTCACGTTCCTCCACTTGCTCCTCTCTCCCTTTTCCACACTCAGCTCTTCGGAAGGAAGTCGCCATGCACCGTCCACAGCTAAGGAGCGGCGAGTCACGTCCCCCTCCCTGAGAGTGGAATATCCACGTGAATTATTTGGAAATCTGTGTAGGAGATACGTCTCCGCTCCCCTGTAGCCACATGGTTAATTTCCCCAACCCCACTCTTGTTCTCTGATTGTCCCTTTCTCATAGCATCTGGTTCATGTGTGTGCTATATCTTCTTTTTTAAATCCTTACCCGAGGATATGTTTTTATTGATTTTAGAGTGAGAGAGAGAGAGAGAGATATCGATGTGCTAGGGAAACATAAATCGCTTGCCTCCCGTACACGCCCTGATCTGGGAATCTAACCTGATACTTGGGTATGTGTCTTGACCAGGAATCGAACCCACAGCCTTTTGTTGCATGGCTCACTGAGCTGCCTGGCTGGGGCATGTGTCTATGTCTCCTCTAACATTTCTGACCACAGCATTGGAAGTATTGGCCGGAAGGGTCTGTTTAGTTCTCCAAATTTCTTGGTTTCCCTGGGAGTTTGCTTATTCAGCCTTTCTCTGACATTTCCGTTTCCTTCATTTCTGGAGCTCTTGGTTACTTACTACATTCAGATGAAAGGGGACACACAGGAGGGCTCAGAGCTGTGTCTATGGGAGCAGAGCTTGCTGGCTACCAGGTTTCACTTCAGTGTGAGAAGTGAGCTGTTTCTCACCCAGGGTCCTCTCCCCCCCCCCCAACGGCCCCCCCAACCCCCCCCCCCCAACATCAGGATGCAGAGGGATTCATCTGAGACATGGACACTCCCAGTGGCTGCCCTGCGTATTCCTAGGTAGTGTATGGGCCTTGTTGCTGGCAGTTTTGAGCACAGAATGCGGTGTGTGTGTGTGTGTGTGTGTGTGTGTCACTGGGCATTTTGTTCCATAGTCTGACCATTAAATGATACTTTTATTTTCAACCTCACCGCTCACTCCTGCTCTCCCCTGCACTGATGCGGTCTCCAAGGCTGAGGTGTCCTTGGGACTGTAGTGGGTGGAATCCGTCCTGAGGACACTCCTGCAGCGGGACCTGCCTGGGCTAGATGCTGAGCTGTCCCCTCTGCTTCATCCCTCACATTCTTCCATCTGCTTCCTGTCTCCTGGGAACTTGCTAATCTCTCCTACTCTGGTGGGCCCCCTCCTGTCCTGGCTGTTATTCCCTGGTGTCATTTTACTTATTTATTTTATCCTCACCTGAGGATATATTTTCCGTGGATTTATGGAGAGAGTGGAAGGGAGAGAAATGGGAAAGTGGAGAGAGAGAGAGAGAGAGAGAGAGAGAGAGAGAGAGAGAGAGAGAGAGAGAGAGAGAGAGACACTTGCTGCTTCCCACTTGTGTCCTGACTGGAGCTGGGGATCAAACCTGCAACCAAAGTACGTGACCTTGACCAGGAATTGAATCTGGGACCCTTCGATCCTTGGGCCAACGCTCTAACCACTGAAAAGTACAGGCCAGGGCTCCCTAGAGTCATTTTAATTCCATCATGGGTGGGAGAGGAGGTAACCATTATGTTCCATCTTTCAGCTTCATTTGTTTTCATTATAAAAACATGATGTGTTATGCCGGTAGGTTAAACTGCTGTAACAAATTGATCCTAAAGCATGTACTAGGTAATCAGAGTTTATGTCACACTAGTGTCGGAGTCCAAGGTTCCCGGTGGCGGCTCCCTGACTGCGGTGACTCGGGGACCCAGGCTTTCCTTTCTGTGGTTTTGCCACCCCGCGGGCTTCACTGGCATCTGCGCCTGGCCAGAGAAGAGGAAAGGAGTGTGGAGGAGGCATGCCTGCTGCTGCTGCTTCTTTTATTTCTTTTCTTCTAAAAATTAAAGTTATTGGGGTGACGTTGGTTAATAACATTATATACGTTTCAAGTGTACAAGTAATTATATAACACATCATCTGTATATTGTATTGTGTGCTCACCACCCAAAGTCTAGTCTCCATCTATCACCATGTACTAGTATTTGACCGCCTTTACTACCTCCCCCCTCTCCCACACTGTTGCCTGTGTCTATGAGCTTCTTTGTTTTCTTGTTTGCTGCTTTATGTTTTATATCCCACACAGGAGTGAAATCATCTGGCTCTTAGCTTTTTCTGTCTGACTTATTTCACTTAGCATAATGTTCTCAAGGTCCATCCATGTTGTCGCAAATGGCAGCATTCCGTCTCTTCTTAGGGCTGAGTAGCATTTTCTTGAATACATGTACCACACCTTCTTTTTCCAGTTCTTTATTGAAGGACACTTCAGTTGTCTCCATGTCTTGGCCGCCGTGAATAATGCTGCAGTGAACATAGAGGTGCACATACCTTTACGAATAAGTGTTTTCAAAACTTTCAGGTAGATATCCAGGAGAGGAATTGCTAGGTCTTATGGTCGCTCTAGTTTGAATTTTTTGAGGGCCCTCCATACTATTTTCCCTAGTGGCTGTGCCAGTTCACCTTCCCACCAGGCATGCCTGCGTCTTAAAAGCTTCAAGCCTGCAGCACACACATCGCATCTGCGCCCATTCCATTGGTGAGACCAGTTCTGTACCCAGTTAGATTCAAGGAGATTGGACAAGGCAGCCCTTAAGTCGGCAGGCCCTTCACTGCACCCCTATATGATAAAGGGAAGCGTGGATCTGGTGGTACCTCTGGTCTCCTGGCTACACATGTACGGGGCCTGAATGGAGGTGAGAGGCAACAATAAGAATTAGGCAATTACACTTTGCTCAGTGGCAATCATTAGTCTTTATAATAGCTATGGGGTGTGATACCTCCACACCTACATACACTTATTTAATAAAATCTACGTGTCAGGCATTGTGCTGGGCGACTTCCATACAACCCAGACAACACGTGATCTCCCTGAGACACAACAAAAGCTGTTTCGTGAAATTTGAACTTGCCTGTAGGAAAGGCATAACAAGTACTTGAGGATCGTTTTGAAGGAAGAATTTGGCAGAGAATTATTGCTCACCTACTAAGTGCTAGACATGATGCCGGGTTTCAGGGACTAATTTTCAGGAGCTCCGTGTTCCCTAAAATGCAAAGAAACAATCACAGTACAGGTGATGAGAGCCACAGTGGGAGCCCTGGGGGAGGGGACTTTCTCTGCCTCGAGGGCAGGGTGGGCCAGGAGGAGGGGTCAGGGGTGTCACAAAGCAGGTGTCTAGCATTTGAATAAGATCCTGAAGGACAGTTAAGAAGTGTCCAGAGGGAAAGGAACAGATCACCAGGCATGCATTGCCTAGAAAGTGACTGGCTGCTACGGGGGGCACCCCAGGAGGGTGGAAAGGTGAGGTGTCAGTGAGGAGGAGGATGGAAGCAATTGTTCGCCCACAACCCACTTTTTCCTAGAACTTGGTCTTCCCCTTCCAGCCAATACATCCCAGAGCTTCCTCAGTGAACGGAGCAGACAGCAAGCTCAAGACCAGGCCTACTGACTTTGGGACCACCTCCTTCTTTGTTGGGGAGACTGTCCTATTGGAGGATATTCAGCGGCATCCCTGACCTCATCCCACTAAATGCCAGTAGCACCTGCCAAATTGTAATGAGTGAAAATGCCTCCTTAGACATTGCCACTGTCCCCGGGAGGCAGAACGGACTGGTTGAGAACTACTGCTTTGGACAGATGTCGTCTTCTTTTATCCTCTACCGGAGTATTAAGTATAGTGTTTCACCGAGAGTAGGGCAATGTGCAATTTGAGGACAGATCCCTTTTGAGCCAACAGCCCGATCCCGGCTCACAGCAGTGTCATGAGGAGCAGCAACACACAATAGTTATGCTCTACATTATACTGCGGTCACCTTTGAAATGCCATCTCCCATAGTAAATTGAAAGCTAGCCTAGCAGGCATTCAGTTACATTCATTTTCTTAAAGAAAAGTTACCTTTCAAAAATAAACTGATTGAGCTCCAAGCAGATTAAAAATGATTTTTGAATGCCCCTTTTTCTTCTTCTTTTTCCCCTTCTCTCTCCTCCTCCTCCTCCTCCTCCTCCTTCTTCTTTTTTTTTTTTTTTTTTTTTTACCAGAATGACCTCTTTCATGCTTTTTGGGCAAATTCCTAAAAAAAAATAACACTTCACTCACTTGCAGACTCCCTTGCAGTCCATCTGGGGAAAATACCAGTCAGGCTCCTCCTACATTCTCCCAACTAACTTTTGACTTTGCTGCCTACACATCTGGCACCTGAAACATATGGATCCTTCTTTAATCAGCAGCCTGGAATATCATCCCTGTGAGCACCTGTCAGAGAATTCATCCAAGAACTGATTGCAGTTCAGCATTTGCCAAGAGTGTGATGGAGACATCTGATTTTCAGAGAGAGAGAGAGAGAGAGAGAGAGAGAGAGAGAGAGAGAGAGGCCAAATGGCATATGAACTTCCCATCGCTCCTCGTTCTCTAACTTCTCTCCCTGCACAAAGTCAGCTCAGTAGAGTAACAGCAGGTCTGAGCTCTAGTATTCAAACTTTTCACAGGAGGACTTTTGGTTGGGGGAAAAGTTGTAATGTTGCTTTTTTTTTTGGATAGAGGGAAATATAAGAAATACCCATCTGTGGGGAAAATCTGTCTTTTGTAGAATCATAGTTAGAGTTGCTGCCAATTCTAATCCTGCTTCCTGAGAGTGAACTGAGTTCTGGCTCTGGGAGTGAGGCAGGAAAAGCCAGAATGTGCCTGCGGTCAGAACACGGGCAGGTGCCCAGGCCAGGGCCAGGCACGGCCAGAGGGAAGGGCCCGGGCTTCCGAGACGGGCAGGATGTCTGTGACACACTGTCCTTGGGGCCTGGGGTGGGGTGGGGGCATCTTCCACATCTTCAGAATTAGTCCTTTGGACACAAGCCAGCCCTAAGGTGAATCCCAGAGGAAAGAGAGAGAAAGGGAGAGAGAGAGGGAGAGAGAGAGGGAGGGAGGGAGGGAGGAAGAGAGAGAGAGAGAGAGAGAGAGAGAGAGAGAGAGAGAGAGAGATTTTTAGTCTAAGGGAGCTGGGGGAATTGGGACATTTAATTTCAAATGAGAGACCTAAACAATATCAGAGCAGATACTGACATAGAAATCGGACCCGCAGCCCGCAGCAAACTGCCCTCATTACCTAGAATAACCAGCCAGGGAGCCAGCCTGCTCTAAGACAGACTTGGAGGAAGCCAGAGGGTTATCTCTAGTGACCGTCCAGGAAGCTACACAATAACCTCTGTAACATCGGCCCCAAATGGCCAGGACTTGATTAACAGCTGACAGCTTCCCTCATTTTTGTCCCCACTTCCAACGTAGGACCCAGCAGAGAAAGCCAAATGTGCACCCCCACACAATCACATGGGACGCCCCACTTCTAGTCAGCCCGCCTGCAGCTCCCCACACCTGCAGCCTCGAATGGGGTGCCCCTGGAGCACCCCTTTCTCCCACTCCTCTGCCTGCTGCGTCTCTGCCAGATGGAAGTGCTGACTGCATAGCCTTTGCCTGTTCTCATTTGGTCTTCGTTCATTTCCTCAGAGTGTTGACAGTCATGTAACCTGATTTTGAAAAACAAGTCAAGTGTGCTAGGGATACTCTGGAGGGGCACGCGTGGCAGGGCCCCAGCCCTCCATGTCTGTGCCCCCAGCTCCTTTCCTCTGGACCGGCCCTGCCCCTTCTCACCTTCCCTTCCTCCCGGAGACATCCCCCCACCCCCTGCCTCTCATCAGCAAAACCCCAGAAGCTCTCTTCTTCCTTCATGGTGACAACGTCAGTCAAACATGCGATGCCAATAGGAAGGAAATGAACATTTTCTGAGCGCTACTTATTTCCTGGGCGCTTCTTCATGTGCCACCTCCCTAAATCCTGTCTCCACCGTGTGAGGTAGGAATTCCTCCCTCCCCGCCACAGATGATGACGGCAAGACCATAGAAAATTGAAGATGGGTCTGTCTTTCCTACTTAGATGATGAGCTCTTTGATAAGATGAGTTCTTAGGCATTTTCATTCTTCATGCCGAGCAAAGGATGGGCACATGGAAGATGTTGCATAAAGGCCTGTAAGTGAATGAATGAATGAATGAATGGATTCCTATAGGGCAGGAAACATGTATGTATTTACAAGCCCAGCCTGGCTTACAGGACTAATTATTCAAAAGCATGGGCCATGTGGTTCCTATAGGTAGAGGCATATGAGTCAAGCCTTTTCTTTCACACACTTTCTCTGGACAGGAAATCAATCATTGTAAAACTCCGGGTGGAGGCTGCACGCGTTTCTAGCTCTGACTGGGTAGGTGTGGGGGCTTTGATGTCTGAGAGTCGCATGTGGAAGATTTACCAGGCAGCAGAAGCTCCCTGCCTCCGCCAGGAGACGAATGTCAGCAGGTGAGCTGTCGCCGGTGCCTAAGCAACAGAAGAGGAATTTTCTCTTGTAAGCAGCGTATCATTTCGCTCTGCCTTAGGGAGTCCACGTCTTTGGTGCCTTTGGTTGACTTAATTATTTTAAACGTTTTTTGTTGAAAAGTTGTCATAGCAACAGCATCAACTAACATTTGAGAAGACGAATTCTATTTCCAGCACCTTCAAGTAATGTTTCATTTTGCCCATTATGTATCCACCCAGGCTCATCCACACATGCATTTTATACGCGTGCAACCACAAAGCAATGTCTATTTTCTATTCTGCCATTTCGCCTAACATTACATCAAAAACATTTTCTCTGTTTCCAGAGGCTGCGTATTTAAAATTTTCAATGTCTGTACAATCCTATATAGTAAAAGGCTAATATGCAAATTGTCCACTCGACCGGGAGTTCAACCAGGAGTGCGACCAGCGGGTGGAGCCAGCCGGCCAACTGCCCACAGCCCCTCCCCCTGGGCCATCAGGGCGGGGCGGCCGGACCCCACCCATGCACGAATTCGTGCATCGGGCCTCTAGTATTTTATAAATGACTAAACTATGCCCACATAGTGCACAATGAGTTCACTACTCATATTTTTACTACCTTCTTGCATATGCATTTTGCCTTCTGATGACTCTTTTCTCAGGAATCTTATCTTAGGAGTAGAATTTCTGACGTGTTTGTGGCCTCTGATAAGTAACATCTTGTCGGTTGCGGAAGCCCTTCTAATTTGGAGAACCAGCGCGTAGCTTGGGGAGGATGCCTTGCTATGAACCCTGCAGACATGTCCTTAGTGTGAGACGCTAGACAATGGATGGATGCAGCAGCTCCTGAAAAGAATGAAAAGGCACTGGTTAGAGGCAGCCCCATGGGTGGCATGTGTGGGAGAAATTAACACCGAGGCTGCCTTGATTAGAATTTTCTGAAGCAAAACTATTTTGCTCTGGGTGTGTGAGCTCTCATATTGGAATAGAAGGTTTTCTTTTCCCTCCTCCTGAGCGTTGCATCTCACACATCCTAGTGTGACTAGAAAACCAGAGGTGGGCGTTTAATAAACACTGGGATTCTTACATGCAGAGAAGGGCCATCTTCACTTAGGAACGTCTTAGGTCATTGCTAAACACATGAAACCCTTAAGGAATTGCATTCATATCCAATGTCTAAACTACAAAAGCAAACGGAGACTCATTTTATCTTTTTGTAGACCGCAAGAGACAACCAGCCTGCTTGATGACCAAGCAGGATGAAATGTAAGCCAGGTGGGCAAGTCAGTTTCTTCTTCTTCTTCTTCTTCTTCTTCTTCTTCTTCTTCTTCTTCTTCTTCTTCTTCTTCTTCTTCTTCTCCTCCTCCTCCTCCTCCTCCTCCTCCTCCTCCTCCTCCTCCTCCTTCTTCTTCTTCATCATCATCATATCTGCCATCCCAGGATCCCAGGAGCACTCCCCGTGTGACAGGTTCAGGGCTAAGTCTCATTGAATGCACATAAGTGGTGCTGAGAAGGAGGTGCTACTAATATGCCCATTTTTTAGATCAGGAAACGGAGGCTTGAGAGCAGAAGAGAAGTGAGCTGCCATAGAGCAGGGTAGTGGCTGGTGTTGAAATCCAGGTCTATTTGCGTACTTGTCAAAAGGTGAGGTGAGAAAACCTCCTAAAAGGGTGCTGGGTGGTGGGAGGTTTCCTGAAATAAAGACAGCAGTTCAGGTCCTGTGGGACGGGAAGGGCAGGGGTTCAGAGCCCAGCACTCAGGCAGGGACACTGGGGTCATGGGTCCGGAGGAGTCACTGCTATTGTCACCTCCTCCCCACCAAGGGGCTGAGCCCAAGCCGTAGACAAATTTCCAGATGATGCCCAGTCTCCATCACTATGTTCCCGCCTGTTGGAATCACACCATTTCTTCCTGGACGCTCACTGAAGGTTGTTTCAGAATCTTAACATGTCCTGCCGTGCCTGGGCACCAGGCATTATTGGCTCAGCCACTAGTCCACGGCCCTCGCCTTCAGCCCCGTCATCGTAGTTTATTTCCAGGAAATAGCAGGCGTAAGTCCTCCTGTGACTCGGGGACCTGGTGGGGAGCAGGGGGTGCTGTTCTGACATTAGGCTGCATCTGTCAATCAGGCAGGATGTAGGCCGGCTGGGCAGCCAAGGCGTGAGACCACAGAGGAGGGGACCAGACGGTACACAAGTGATGGGCTTGGTCATCATTGTAAACATGGATAAACTGTTTAGCTGCAAGCACTGGCCTTCAGTGGTGGAGACTCAAACTACTTCCCTAGCGGTGAACCAAGTGGGAATCTCTCTGTTGTGAAGGCTGCTGTAGGACTTTTGAGAACCATTTCTTTCTCTTCAAGCCTCTTTGAGGGGGCAGTCTGTTTAGAGACAGACTTTTTTTAAAATATATTTTTATTGAGCACAGAGAGGAAGGGAGAAGGAGAGAGAGAAACATCAATGATGAGAGAGAAGCATTGATTGGCTGCCTCCTGCATGTCCCCTAGTGGACATCGAGCCCATAACCCAGGCATGTGCCCTTGACCGGAATTGAAGCCGGACCCTTCAGTCTGCAGCCCAGCACTCTATCCACTGAGCCAAACCAGCGAGGGCTAGAGCCAGCCTTTTAAAATAGCATTATAGTTATTTTTTTTTTTACCACTTTGATCTTTTTCTCTAACAAATATTTCCATTATTCCAAATGCCATTTTGCCTTGTTTACATCGCCTTTATAAAATCTTCTTTATGAGATAAAAGGCCATTAAATGCTGTGCAGTCCCTGCCTGCCTCCAATAAGGGAGCGACGTGGGCGCTGTGGGAAGGTCGCTGCATTTTGAGGGGAGGGTGCACAATGGCTTGGATTTCGTTTGCGTACATGCCAGGGCAGTGCCCAGCGCGGCCTGGGAGGAAAATGGGAAACTGCATCCCTGCAATCCCTCAGAATGACGTTCTCAGACTAAAGATGGTCCGGATGTAACAACCGGTGTAGCGTTCATGGCAGCAGAGTCCCAGGAAGACAGAAAAAAAGGGGCGGGGCTGGAAAAGGACTTGAAGGACTTGGATGGTGGAAGCAGGAAGGACCCTGTCTGCTGTGCTTCTAAATGGAAGCAGAGGGAATGTTTATAATGACCACGTTATAAATGGGGAGGGGAAGGGGACACAAGGAAGACAGGTTTCCTACGTTTTATTCAAACAGGTAAAATGGCAACACCAGTAGATTGTGTTGTTATAAATATATATAAAATGATAGAGCCGTCACTAAGAAACCTTTATTTAGATACACTCAGAAATACTGTAAATAAATCAAAATGAATGCTACGAAATGTTCCAGTAATTCACAGAGAGGAAGGAAAAAGAAGAGAGAGAAATGAAAAGCAGAGATGATGAAACAAAAATTAAATGGCTCTTTTATGCACTAACATCAATAATGACATTAAATGGAAATCATCCGAACACACTAATTAGCAGGCAGAGATTGGCAGAGTGGGTTAAATAACAGTACTCAGCTACATGCTCGCTATAAGAAATTTGCTTCAAATATAATGAGGTAGGCCAGTGGAGAACAAAAGAATGGAAAAAGTTACATCATGAAAACATTAATCAAAGGAAAGTGGGTGTGGATGGTTTAATGTTAGATAAAGTAGACTTCAGAGCAAAGAAAATTACCAGAGTCGCAGAGGAACATCCAGAATGATAAAAGGGCAAGTCCACCAAGAATACACAGTTATCCTAAATGTGCATGCAACAGAGGTACCAATATGTAAAGCAAAACTGATGAACTAAAATGAGAAATAGACAAACTCACAATGATAGTGACTTTGATGCCCTCTCTCAAAAGTTGACAGAATAGAATAAAATCAGCAAAGCTATAGAACTCAACAACATGCAACATGATCTAATTCAACATGATCTAATTGAATTTTATAGGAAACTCCACCCAACAATAGCAGAATGTCCATTCTTTTCAAGTGCACATAGAATATGTACCAAGATAGACCATCTTCTAGAAAAGAAACCTGTATAAGTTTAAAGAATTGAAACCATACAGAGTATGTTCTCTGACCACAAAGAAATCAAACTATATGAAAAAAAGAAAGAAAAAAAGAATAACAGGGAAATCTCCAAACATTTGGGAACAACACACTTCTAGATAATCCAGGGATCAAAGAGGAAGCCTCAAGAGAATTAAAAAAAAATTGATCTGAACAAAATGACAATAAGACATAGAAAATGTTCGGGACAGTTTCAGTTATGCAAAATGAGTAAGTTCTGGAGATCTAGAGAATGGGCAGGAATATGATTTTAGTTAACAACACTGTACTGTTACATGAAAGTTGTTAAGAGGGCAGATCTTATCTGTTTTCATAACCAAAAAAAAAAAAAAGAATAGAAAATGGTAATGATGGGAGGTGATGCAGATGTGCTAAGTAGCTTGATGATGGTGATTATTTCACAATGTATGCATACATCAAAACATCAAGTTGTGCACATTAGTTAAATACAATCTTCATTTGTCAATTGCACCTCAATAAAACTGGAAAAAATTGTGGAACACAGATAAGCCGTGCTCAGAGGGAAATTTATAGCACTAAATGCATACATTAGAGAAGAAGAAAGAGTCGAATAAAATAATACAAGCACCATTTCAAGATCCTAGGAAGAGGAGAGCAAGCTAAACCTGCAGCAAGTAGAAGGAAGAAAACAATAAAGATAAGAACAGTAATAACTGAAATTGATAAGCAATAGAAAAAATCAATGAGAAAGAGCTGAATCTTATAACGATCAATAAAATGGACAAATCTTTAGCAAGGCAGACAAAGAAAAAAGACACAGAGGCACAAATTCCCAAATCAGTAATGAAACAGAGATGATCACTACCAACTCTGCAGACATCAAAAGGATCAAAAGGGAATCTCTGAATATCTCTACACATATAAATCTGATGTTTGTTGATAACAAATTTGATGTTATGTTGATATTAGGTTGATAAACTTAGATAAAGCTGACCAATTTCTTAAAAAACACAAACCACCATAACTCACCCAATATAAAAATAGAACATTTGAATAGCTCTATAACTTAAGGAAATGTAACTTGTAATTTTAAAATTCCCCCAAAAGAAATATCCAGGCACAAATATCCAGGCACAAATTTCACTCAAGGATTCTATCAACCATTAAAAAAATTTTAACACCAGTTCTATACAATCTCCTCTGGTAAATAGAAGAGGAAGGAATACTTCCAATTCATTTTCTGAAGCTAGTATTACTCTGATACCAAAACCTAACAAATGCATAAAAAGAAAGCTATGGACCACTATTTCTCGTTAACATATAGATCTGAATAATTCTCAACAAAATATTAGGAAATAAAATTCATAGAACATAGAATATGTACACTAAAATTAAAAATACAACACAATCTATAATTAGAGAGAAAGAGGTAGAAAGGGAGAAATACATATAAATCAAACAAAACATGTTCATGACTTGTATGCTGAAAATTATAGAATGTTGATGAAAGAAATCAAAGATAAATGGAGCTATGTACTATCATAGATTGTAAGACTCAAGTATGTCAATCCTCCCCAATTAATGTACAGATTTAATGCAATTCCTGTCAAAATTCCAGCAACATTATTCTAAAATTTACATGGAAAAGCAAAAAAATCTACAATAGCTAAAACCATTTAAAAACAATTTTCATTGATTTTTTTTGAAATTCAAATAAGTTTATTGAAGTTCTTTTTAAAGGTCTATCAGGAAAAGATTTGATACTTCCCAAATTTCTGCAGGATATGGGAAAGTGATTTTTTTTTTTACAAGGTTGATAGTACAAATGGTAAAACTTTTCAGAAAGGTACTCTGGAAATGTTTCCACAAAAAAATAAAGAGGAAGAAATGAAATAAGCCTAAATGCCATCATTAGAGAAATGACTAATTAAATTATGGTTTGCAATAGAATACTATCTAGCCATTAAATATTAGTATAGAACTATATTTCTTGTTATGGAAAGATACTCATGATATATAAAAAAAGATTTAAGAAATAATCTGTGTAGCATAATCCCTTTGTGGCAAAAATTTACATGTATATAAAAATAGACAATAAAATGTTAAGAACTGTTATTTCTGGGTATAGGAAAATGGAAGATTATTTGAGAGAGAGAGAGAGAGAGAGAGAGAGAGAGAGAGAGAGAGAGAGAAAGAGAGAGAAAGAGAGATGTGAGAAGAAAACATCAATCAGCTGCCTCCTGCACGCCCCCCCCCCCTCACTTTGGTGCACTATTAGACGATGCTCAACCACGGAACCCTGTCCGCCAGGGCACTAAAACTATTTTTGAAAACAGGAACAAAGAGGGAGGAATCAGTTTACTTGACTTTTATAAGCTACAGTTGTCCAGATTGTGTGGGAGATACCCCTTTAAATGTATCTCACCTGGGAGGAGACACACACCAACTCCTAAATCAGGATCAATATGTCTGATGCCAAGCTGAAATCTCATAAGCAAAACTTCTGAGAGGGAAGTTTGGGGACAGAGGAGTTGGGGAGATGCCTGGACACCCTGGGAGGTCCCGGGGGGGGGGGGGGTGCTGCCTGCGAAGGGGCGGAGCCTGCACACAGCGCTGCCAGCCTCCCCTCTACTGTGCAACAGCTGTAGGAAGCACATCATCTCGGACAGGACCACACTCTTATTAGGAATTCTTTTGCCATTTTACAGATGAGAAAGCCAAGGGTTAGGGATACTGAGGCACAGGAGGAGGCCGAGCCAGGACTGAGAGCAGCATTGTCTAGCTTTATTGCCTCAACATGACTGCTATTTGAGGTGTGTACTGGGTTGAATAGTGCACCCCCAAAATTCAAGTCTGCCTGAAAACCCAGAATGTGCCCATATCTGGAAATAGGGGCTTGCAGATATAATTCTGTTAAAATGAGGTCCTACTGGATTAGAGCGCCCGGGGATTTAGTGACTGGAGAGCGAAGAGGGAGATTCAGACAGCTCCCCGCACACGGGGAGAAGGCCGTAGGGTTGGCACCTGCGGCTACAGACCCAGGCTCTCCCAGGTGGGTGGGAGCCACCTGCAGGTAGGGAGAGGAGAGGAAGGGTTCCTCCCTAGAGACCTGAGTGAACGTAGCCCTGCCAGCATCTGATTTAGGATGTGCAGGCTCAGGAACCAGGAGAGGATAAATTTCTACTGCTGTGAGCACTCTGTTGGTGGCCCTTTGTTATGGCAGCTCAAGGAAACTAGTGTCAATCCCCTGAAATGAACACAAGCCCATGTGTCCTATGCTCCTGTTGCCCGTACCTTTCATTGCACCATTTACAGCCCAGCACCCCAAATAAACATTGACCAAGCAGGGCCCTCCCACCACAATCATGTCCTCCTCTGTCCCCCCTCACACGCTTCCTTCAGGTTCAGTGTTTTGTTTATTTTTGTTATCAGAGTTCACAGTTTTACACACTTCAAGGGTTCATGGGCCATTGAGAGACTACCATGCCTACCGCCCACACTCTGTCCAGAGCCCAATTTTCTTCCCAGCTCGTCAGGTGAGTCCTGCCCAAGATGCCCAGTGCTAGGTGCCACCAATCCCAGTGGTCCAGGTACTCCCGACCTGCCAGGCCCGTTTCCAATTCACTGTGTGAATACAGGTTGTAGGATTTTATTCATATTACCCTGTCTGCAGAGATCACCACCGAGAGTCAGAGTTCTTTAAAAATGCCACTGGTGGCCTTCTTCCATAGAGCTCCAGAAAATGGCAGTCTGGCTATTGTGCTCGGTAAACCTTGTTCCAGGGAGTTCTGCATCCACTTAACTTTACGAATTAGGGTTCTGTGGTTTGTATTCCATCCCTGCTCCCCCCACCCCTCCTCCCATTTTAAATGTTTCTAATCCCCCAACAGGATTTCAGACCAAGTTGGGGGCTGGGGAAGCCAGTGGAACATCATATTCTTTGTCTCTTGCTGCCCCCTGCTGGGCAAATAATTGCTTTTTTTTTCTTTTTCTGTTTTTAAACTAAGGAAATAAACAGGTTCCTAGGGGTGGATGGGTGAGGGAGAAGCAGTGTCTTAGACAAAGAGAGAGGTCCAAACAATTTCCATTATTTGAAGTTCTGTTTATTTTTTTTAAAAAAAATAAGAGAAATGGAAATGGTGATATTGAAAACACGTTTATGTTTAGCTGACTGGTATTTTTAAACACACAAATATAATGTACTGCAAATGTGCTTCCACAAAATAATTTGATCTGTGCAAGTATCAGTTCAAAGTACACGGTTGGTGGTTTGGCCTGGTCACTCTTCCCAGCGCCTCCACCACCCACAGCGAACGGTGTGTGCCTGTTCCCTCGGGCACCATCGTTGTTAGAAAAGTTCTCTTGGGGCAGGAAGGCCTCTGAAATGCCCGTTTAGAGCTTCGCTGGGACGACCCATTCCCCCCAGGTGCTGCCCCAGGGCTGAGGCCATCAGACGACCCTGGAGCCAAGCCCTGACCCAGCACTTGGCTGCAAAATCACATACCCATCAGACATCTCTTGTATTGCACCAGGTACTCCTATAATCAATCTCTCTAACAAGGAACCATCCTCCGGATCGGCTTCTATCTCATATCCCGCCCCCACCTCCCTCCCCACCACCACCACCAGTGTGAGTAATTAAGAGTAAGGCTTTAAAAACTTTAATCGCAATTTCACATCGCCCAGCCGTCTACATGCAGCATCAACGGGCTTGTCTCCTGGAGTGGAGTGGAGGGCAGCTCGGGTGTTGTCAGGCTGGAGTGGGCACACGTGGTGTGAAGGTCACTAATCATGCCCGTTGGGATCACATATCAGTCTGGGAAAGAACTGGGGAAAGAAATTCCATCCTTCACTACAGACACTTGGAGGAGCATTGGGGCGATGACCGCTGCCTCTCGCCCGAAGGGAGGCTACCGTGGCCTCTGTGTGTGTGGAGACGTACTCTTACTCCACTTCCTTCCTACACCCGGATGTGCGTCCGAGGAGAGCACGGTGCCGGCGGTCTCCTGTGTCACAGAACCCAACGCTCCAAGGTGCTGGCACCTAAGAAGCACCCCGTAAATATATGTCGGTGCTGTCAGTGCAACGACCTGAACCCAACACAGTTTTATGCTGCAGTCAGAACAACCTAAAACTCAAATCTCATCCAGACCCTTCCCTTAAAAAAAATTTTTTTTTTATTGATTTCAGAGAGGATGGGAGAGGGAGAGAGATAGAAACATTAACAATTAGAGAGACTCATTGATTGGCTGCCTCCTGCTGGGGATAGAACCCTGACCGGGAATTGAACCATGACCTCCCGGTTCATAGGTCGAAGCTCAACCACTGAGCCATGCCTGCCGGGCCAGACCTTTCTCTTTTTAAGACCTGTCAGTGAGTTGTCAGGGTCAAGTCAAAAGCCTCTAAGGAAACAAATAAGGGCCTGGGCCTGCATTCCAGCCCCATGGACCTCTGACATCTTGCTAAAGGGCCATGCTTTTCAGCTGCCAGGCACTCGTCCAGGCTGCTCCTTCTGTGTGGGATTCTCTTCCCAGTTTTTGGTCAGCAGTACCTCCTCTGGTCTCAGCAGCTATAACTCCCAGTACAAAGCCCCCAGAACGACACGGATCATAGCTTCCTGTAGTTACTTTTCTGAGTGCCCACTCAAGGATGGGTCTATGCCTACCTTACCCACCATTATATCCACCCCAAACTAAGACATTACTTGTCACATAACTGGTAGGCAATAAACATGATGGTGTCTTTGGAGCAGAGGTGGGCAGGATTCCAGAGGTTTTAATCATGGAGGGGGCGGATGGGGTGGGTAGTCACCTCTTACTCTTTGGTGGTCAAGTGTGGCAAATTCAGGTTCAAATCTAGACATTTGCCCATTGTGCGACTTTATTTAACCTCTCTGTGCCTCAGTTCCCATCTGTAACATGGGGCTCGTGACTGCACCTGGGTAAAATGAGGTAGCGCTCTTATCCCAGAGCCTGACGATTAATGCTTAATTTGCATTAAGTTGTGTAATCAATGTTGGTTATGATTATTAGCCATTGCTCCTGGGACCCTGGGTGTTCTGCTTTCTTCCTTTCTAAGCTGCTACAACTTCCTCTGCACAAGACATGGAGTAAACATCTCCCCTCTTTTTCCTGCTGATCTTTAACAGGCCCTTTCACGGAAGAGTGTCAGCTGCTAATCACTATGCATCTTCAAAGCAGCCAGGATGAGCACAGTATGTAGATGTCAGCTATCTCATGGCATTCTTGAATTAACTGCTCACTTTCTTATGTGATTTCCTGGAAGCCAGCTGTTCCATTTTGTTTTGGAGGCTGGGGAGTGGGCCTTGTGTTTGAAATCTGTCCAACCTCTCCTGTCTTTTAGGCTTTCCTGACGGCTCTCTTCTCAGGATTGGACAGAAAAACGCGTCTGATGAGGAACTGCTTCTCTGGGCTTGCGTGTCTCAAGTGGGTGATTGTTGGGAAGCACTCCAGCTGCCCACTGCCATGATGGTGATGATGATGACAGCAATAATAGAATTCACAGCCATGAAGCCACTTATTGATGGCACTTGTTACTTTATGAGTCAAAATTATTGTTCTTGTTTCACTGCTGGTAAGTGGCAGACGCTGGCTTTGAAGGGAAATCTAATCTCCTATTACACAGGAAAGATCACAGGGTAACCTTTCCTCACCTCGCGCCATGCAGCGCAGGATCTCACGCTGGTCTCTCCTGGAAGGCCACCAATTTCTTCCGGTCCCCTATTTCCAGGAGAGGCACCAGGCCGGCAGTGTTCACCTCGTGGAATTGTGTGCATGCATGTGTATGTGCACATTTGTGTGCATGTGTGCAGGCATGCACATGTGTGTGTATAGATGCCATAGTCCAAGACTCTGCTTAAGTGTCCTATGTGCTAACCATCTCCCCTTGTTTTATTTTTACCTCAGTCTTTCAAAATGAAGTGAATAGAGTCTGATTGAATAAATATAATGTGATAGATATTTAGACTTTTTTAAAAAATGGATTCATTCTAAACTTGAGTGGGAGGACAGAGTTGATTTGGAATCTGTACTCACCCCGGGACACATGACAATTTCTTTCTATGCATTAGTGGCCCGGTGCATGAAATTTGTGCACAGGGGGTGAGGGATGGGGTGGGGGAGGAGTTTCCCTCAGCCTAGCCTGCACCCTTTCCAATTGGGGACCCCTTGGGGGATGTCCAATTGCTGGTTTAGGCAGTAGGACATCCCTCTCACAATCTGGGACCGCTGGCTCCTAATCGCTCACCTGCCTGCCTGCCTGATCGCCCCTAACTGCCTCTGCCTGCCTGCCTGATCGCCCCTAACTGCCCACCCCTGCCGGTCTGATCTCACCCCCAACTGCTCTCCCCTGCTGGCCTGATCTCGAGCCCAACTGCCCTTCCTGCCAGCCAATTTGGTTCTGATTGGTCGGTTTCTATGCCAGTCAGTGTCAAAAGCTCCGCCTCCTAGGCAGCCATTCGCTCCTCACAGTTCACTCAGATTTGGTTCTGATTGGTCGGTTTCTATGCCAGTCAGTGTCTCTGGGCTTACCTCTGGGCCTGATCAGAGAGGTGGGGCTGATCAGCAGCCCCTGCGGAGGCCTGGAGAGAAACAGAGGTGCGTCTGCTGGCGAAGCCGAGAGAGAAAGAGAGAGGCAACAGCTGATCACCAGCTGCCATGGAGGCTGCTGATCAGACCCTACCTCTCTCTCCGGGCCTCTCTCTGGGCCTGATCCCCAGCCTCCTCAGCATTCAGTACTGGGTCGCTGCACCCACACCAGCGGCAATCAGTGCTGGGTTGCCATGGCTGCAGGACTGACTTCCGGTGCTCGGTCAAGCCTTCCTTTGGTCATTACAGACCCTGGGTTTTTTATATATGAGATATATATATATATATATATATATATATATAATAAAAATATATATACACACACACACACACACACACACACACATATATGTATATATATATATGACAAATATATATATATTTGTTAATTCTCACCTGAAGATATTTTTTAGAGAGAATGGAAGGGAGGAGGAGAGACAGAGAGAGAAACATTGATGTGAGAGAGACACATTGATTGGTTGCCACCCGTACACACCCGACTGGGGCTGAGGACTGAGCCTGCAACTGAGGTATGTGCCCTTGACTGGAATTGAACCAGAAACCCTACAGTCCGTAGGCTGATGCTGTAACCACTGAGCAACTGGCCATGGTTGTGTCATAACATATTAATTATAAGAAAAAAAGATTCTTAAGTGGAGACCTGAGAGAGTAAGATTTAAAAATGCCGAAATGGCAGCCTGAGAGTGATTTCATTCAGTTGTTCTCAAGCTTGAGTGAGCATCTGCACCACCTGGAGGATTTGTTAAGTCATAGGTTTCTGCTTGAGGAATGGCAGACCCTCCTTAGAGTTCCTGACTCATAGGTCTGGGTGAGGCTCAAGAATCTGCATTTTTAACGAATTCCCAGGTGATGCTGACGGGGGAAGCACTCCTTTTGAGAACCACTTACTAGGCCCCTGGTTCTGAGACTCGGCTCCATAAAAATGACTGATGCCTGGACCCCCCCTCCAGTGACTCTGGTTTAGGGTGCATGAAGCATAGCCTGGGCAGCAGGGGCTCTGTAAAGCTCCCCAGATGATTGTAATGTGGAGCAAAGTTTGAGAACCATTGATCTGAGGAGGGGACTCAGGGAAGAACAATGAGGCCTTGGAGCCCCAGGGCCTGTGAGGCGGTGCACTGTCTCCTTCCGATGACCATTGTCCTGGACAGTGATAAACAGGTGGGCGAGGACTGGGCTGGTGCTCAAAGTCTCCAAGTGCATGACTTGTTAGCTGCAACTTTGCTGGGCAATGGTTCTCAGGCTCCAGGAAGGCTGAAAAAACCCCACAATACTATTGGGCACATTTGTCTTTCAGGGTTGTTAGTTCTATGTAAAGAAGCTTGATGCTAACTATGTGAGAAAGGAGTTTAGTAACAAGATACCTGGTGATCTGAAGCTAAGCGTCCACAAGCAATGCACAAAACCAGGCCTGGAGTGGGCTGATGAGGAAACCGCCACTGCCGTTTGGCCAGACGCTGGAAACCTGCCCGCAGGAACAGGGCATTGTAACCCTCTGGCGCCTCCCGGGCTGCCCTCACAGTAGAACAGGTTTCCCCAGGAGCCCATCCTCAGGAGAAGCCTCACTCACTTATGGGAGCCCCTGTCACATGGCCTGCCTTGGCTGGCAAACCTAGGGTGCAGCACTTACATGAGTTCCGGGAATTCCTCCAAGTGCCACAGAGTTCCCCCGAGGCCAGGGAGGTGGTGAGGTGGGGTTGTTGTTGCTCAGGCCTGGCTCTCACATCTTTCTTTTCTGAGCTGCTTGCACTGTACCAGGTACTAAATGAGGGACATGGGAGGTACAGAGTTTAATAAAATGAGATTATACCCTCAAGGAGCTTACAAGAACCAAGACAGTAAGAATCTTCTTCTGGTCTCATTGCTCTTAAACTTAAGCTGCAAGGTATGAATGGATGAAAATTAAAGCCCAGACACATCCCAATCAATGACACTTGTTCCGTTTACAAGGACAGCAAGAAAAAAAACAAAACAGAATTTCAAAATTGAGCCCAAATGTCGACCACCCAATTAGATGAAGTGTGAGCTTCTCTCCAGAGTCATACATCACCCACGTTCCGCAGGGAAAGACTCAGCTCTTATGAAAGGGTACGGAGGTAGGAAGAGCCCCCAGGACCAGGCAGAGGTCATTCCGTTCTGCACGTGTGCCTTTGGAATACCGGTTGAGCGCTCCCCCATGACAAAGAAAAAAAGAAAAAAGAAAGCTTGATGGAGCGGAGAATGCTTCATTCTCAGCCAAACCCACCCCGGTTTTGGCATGTTCACCCCGGCAGACAAGGAGGAGGTTAGCCAAGGTATCTGCACGGGTTCCTAGCGGATCATGAAACAGATGCTGAGGGTGGATACTCTCCAGTGAAATGCACTTGAACGTGCAAATTCCTTTAAGCAAACCAAGAGAACGTTGATGCCTTGTTCCCTCTCCTGGTCCCACAGTGTCATTGTTAATGACTTTTTACAGCAGATGCAGCAGCAAGTTTTCTCTTGTTGGCGGGCCTACCGTTGACTTTTATTGTTAGCTTCGTGTGTTTGTTAATCAGCCGCCTTGGGGGGAAACAGCAACGTTGGACTAGATATTAGAGGTGTTTTCCTCTAGATTTTATGACTTACAGACACAAAGCGTTATGTCGATTGGAAGAAATGTTTCTTCACTTTATTAAACTTGGGACTCCTTCAAGAAAATGTCACTGAACAGAATCAAATCCCTTATTGGCCTGATGGCCTCTGCGATTGTGTGAGGAAAGATCGAAATAGCCATGTCTGCTCTAAAAAAGAGCAAACCTCACTCACTTTACTTTTCCATGGTCGGCTAAGTGAGCACAGTTGTAACCAAAGAGATGATGGGAAAACGGCATGGCGTTTCCCTTTTTGTCCCAACGCTGGGCACTTGGGTTCCATCTGGGCTTTGAACAGACCTAGCGGAAGGCGTTCCAAGTGACTGGGCAGGCCGACGGGCCCCTTCACGTTTGCTGCCGCACATGCTATGTCTTGCCCTGCTCCCTTTGGCTGTGGACCCAGCCTCACGCCTTATAAAATACATCTTTCTCTGGAACATATGTTTCTTCTTTGCATTAAATATACAAGAAGGAGGTTCAATTAAAGGAAGGCATTTGACCAAAGCTGACTGTCTTTGAAGATGCTACATTTCAGAGGGGTCGTGCTCACTGATAGTCTTTGGTGGATTTTGTTTCTCAAGATACCACTGAGTCACGTTTTTGATATATGAAGTAGTGAATGGATATGAATCTTGTTTCACAAACTCCAGCGTAAAAGAAATATAACTCTCTGTACATTTTCCACAACTCAGGATCATTTATGACTCTGAGTACTTGTTCTGCTAGACTCGGGGGTGGGAGAGGGTCTTAAATAGAGAGCCAAGATGTGTGTGTGTGTGTGTGTGTGTGTGTGTGTGAGAGAGAGAGAGAGAGAGAGAGAGAGAGAGAGAGAGAACTGGTTACTGATGAAAGTTTTAAAATCATAGTCCTACTTGCTTAATTTTGATTAAGTTTAAAAGTAAATATTTTGAGCTTGCTGAAATTGTTTTAAAATCTCTTTTTTCCATTTTAACATGCCTCTGTGAGATTAGTTTTCCCAGTATAGGTGTTACAAAAACAAAATATATGAACTATTTAGATAGATATAATTCCCCTGTGAGGATCAGTTGCCATCAGTCCTGCCTAGATGACATACATTATTCAGCAAGAGGCAAGCTCATTTGCTCACATTAAAACTTTAATAATTGACATACCTGGGGTTTGTTCTAAGTGCGTATATAGATGTCTAATATGAGTTATTTCACCATGAATTCTCTATTATGATGGCAGAAAACAGAAATTTACAAATGTATTTGCAATTCTGTTTAATTACCGATACCTACTCTTTCAATAAACAACATACACAGTTTTTGTGATTCCCCCTACATTGTTTGTTCTGACTGCAGTTATTAAATTGAAATTTTATGTCTGTTGACTCTAATAATAAAAAATTTGGCCATATATTTTGTTTTCTAATTTAATCTTGCTAGTAATTCATGTTTATTGTATTTTGAAAAAGTATTGGTCTGTGATGATAAAAAGTAAAAACCAAAAAATCTGGTCCATTACAAGCAGTTTGAGAATATGCAAAGTACTGTACTCAAACTGGGAGGGAAACAAAACACCCTAAGTTTTACATGGCAAACGTTTTCTTCTTCCATGAAAGGCTGTTGATTCGGAGAGCAACCTTTCCCAGAAATCCCAAGGGAGCCCTGGTCCTTCTTAGCTCAGAGACTGAAGAATAGCAGGTGTGGAGTCCTGGGTACTTAGCAGTTGTTTCTATGACTATCAGAGTTGGTGAAGGCTCAGGGCACCCGCCTGATTTCTACAAAGCTTATGTATAACCTCGAAGACTCTTTCCAAGACACCACACTTCTCCGGAAGGAGGCAGAATTTATTTGTCCAATAAATATTTATTGAGCACCTACTATGTGCCTGTCTTGTTCTGAGCATTGAGAAGCCAATAGTAACTAAAAATGTAAAGAATCCCTGCCTTTGGGGAATTTACATTCTAGAGGAATGTGCAGGATTTGGTGATTGTCTGGGTCATTACATCTGAAATTAGTTTTTTGTGGGATGTTTGTATTTCAGATCAGTTTTTTTCTCATTAAAAACAAGTGCCTAAGAGAGGTTTTGCCCTAGTTCATGGATAAAGTGAATTAATAGAATGTGCTTTCTCAATGTCAAAGATTTTACCCACATTTTTCTTAAAGCTTCAGTACTAGACTATAAAGAAAGATGGCAACTGATCAAGCACAAAATTATTTAATTTTAAGATGAATATATCAATGTTCACAGTTGTTCTATAAATATCACATGACTTTCAGGTGTTTTCTGTCCAAGGACAAGTTTGGAAGCCCTAATGCATATTCCCAGGGCAGTGTACAGACAAAAAGAAAAGCTGCCATCCTTCTCCCCGGCCACACTTCAAGATGATTAAGCTTATTTCTAAAGAAACAGTGGGCCAATTTCTTGCAGACTTAAGAAATGTTTAGAATTTTTCAGAATCATGAAGTACGGACATCAGATAAAGAGCCTGTCAAAGCCAATCCTAAAAGACAGGGGGAATTATTAAAGGAACATTGAAAACAAAAACAATGGCCCAATACACATATTTTTAAACTAGAGGACTGGTGCACGAATTCGTGCACAGGTGGGGCCAGGCCAGCCGGGGGGAGGGGCCACGGGTGGTTGGCCAGCTGGCCCCACCCCCTGGTCGAACTCCTGGTCCAACTCGAAGTTGAGGGGACAATTTGCATATTAGCCTTTTATTATATAGGATGTTGACCTCACTGGAGATTTTAAAAAATGCAAATTAAGACAACAACAACAAAAAATCCATTTTTCATCTCTCCAGTGGCAAAGTTTTCAAACAACAATGGATACTACTGACACTGGAGAGAAGGATGAGGTGGTGGCTCTTTTGTACTACTTTCATGAGTATAAACTGAATATATCTTTTCACAAAAGCACTTTCAACATGTACATTAATAGTTTTAAATAGGTGCGTAATCTTTGTTCCAATAAATAAATTTCTGGAAATCTATAAAAAAATAAAAATAAATGTCGAAAAAGGATCATGCACAAAAATCTTGACTGTAGTACAATTCATATCAATTTATACAGTACAATTTTTCACACAAAAGAAATAGGTGAGTAAAGTAAGTTATCACCCACACGATTTAATGGTACAGTCATTAGCAGTTCATAAAGTTAAGAGGCAAAAGTCAAACTACAGTATGTTCTCAGGCAGAGGAAAATATGCATGCATTAGAGGAATACAGCATGGTGACTGTAGTTTACAATACTGTATTGCACACTTGAAAGTTTCTAAGACAGTAAATTCTAAATGTTCTTACCACACAATAAGCATAACTATGTGAGATGATGAATGTGTTAGCTAACTTTGTTGTGGTAATCATTTTACCATATATATGTATTTCTTTTTTTTAAAATATATTTTATTGACTCTTTACAGAGAGGAAGGGAGAAGGATAGAGAGTTAGAAACATCGATGAGAGAGAAACATCGATCAGCTGCCTCCTGCACACTCCCCACTGGGGATGTGCCCGCAACTAAGGTACATGCCCTTGACCGGAATTGAACCCAGGACCCTTGAGTCCGCAGGCCGATGCTCTATCCACTGAGCCAAACCTGCCAGGGCCATATATATGTATTTCAAATCATGTTATATACTTAAACTTACACAGTGTTATTTGTCAACTACATATCACTAAAGCTGGAAACAAAACAAAAGAATAGAAAGGGAACGGCAGTAAAATTTTAACTGCCATACTCTCTGGGCTGCTTTTTGTTTTGTTTTCTATTTTTCTCTATTATCCAAGTTTTCCATAATCATGATATATTACTGTGATTATTGAAACTTTTTTTGGGAAAAGTTCATTTTACAGTTGTCAATTCATTCAAAATGTCCATAATTAAGGGCTTATGATTTAAGGACTTTTCCCTCTGTGGCTGAAGAAAGAACCCGTAAGCGCAAGCACACGCATGCACACACCTGGGGAGGTCTGGGAGTGCAAACAGCTCCATGAGCAAATGCTTAAAAAACATTGAGGTTGGCTCAGTGCTTGTGCATCTGGCTATGTGTTTACAGAGCTTTTCAATTATATATGACTAGAGGCCCGGTGCATGAAATTCATGCATTCAGGGGGGTCCTCAGCTGGCCTGCACCCTCTTGCAGTCCGGGAGTCCTGAGGAGGGGGATGTCCACAGAGGCAGAAGAGGCTCCCACCACTGCCGCTGCACTTGCCAGCCATGAGCCCGGCTCAGGCGTTGAGCATCTACCCCCTGGTGGTCAGTGCGTGTCATAGAGACGGTCATTCCACAGTTCAGTCGATTTGCATATTAGCCTTTTATTATAGAGGATTGTGAACACGGTACATTTATGCAAATACATCACTGCCATATATTCCAGGGGGATCTTAACCACAGCACTACTGATATTTTGGACCAGGTAATTCTTTGTTGAAGGGGTCCTCCTGTGCGTTGTAGGGTGCTTAGCAGTATCTGTGGCTTCTACCCGTTAGATGCTAGAGGCAGCCCTACCCCCAGTGGTGACAATACAATGATGTCTCCAGACTTTGCCCAGTGTCCCTTGGGGGAGAGGGACTCCTTCTCAACTGAGAGCCACCCGTGTGCCCTGCAACCCTGCACCATGCAGAGGTGCACACGCACACCAGGGCTTGACTGCACCCCCTCAGGCATTTACAACCAGGGTGTCCCTTCCCCTGGGCAGTCTCTGTGCTGTATCTGTGGGTAACATTTTTGAGGGTCACATTTCCATGCTGTACTCTACAAGCTATTTAAGCTGCATCCAGCGAGAATACAGCTCTTGTGATTTCCCTTATGTACAATTTAATACCCTAGTCCAGTATAGATTACATTGTATATCATCTTTCCTGCAACCTTTGCATTTTATGTAATCTTTAAACATAAACATGGTAAACTCTACATTGCGAATGGATACATATTGAGTGTGAAGTTAAATGTTATTAACTCTGAACGTTAGGGGAATAGTTGATATTACATGATTTCAAAATGGGCTTTGGAATCAGACAAACAAAAATCCAGCAAGCACAGTTCATGACTAGCCACATTTGGATCATGGAGTAAGCTGAAGTGCCCTGGAAAAGGAGATGGCTCACTGTCTAGCCAGGGCCAGGAGCCAGCCCACCTGAGGCCAGCTAGAACCTTCCCACTGCTTTTTGACAATTGGTAAGAACCAAGAGAGTGAGAAAGCCAGGCTTTGAGAAAGTGACACTTGTGTAACGGTTAAATGCACACATGGTAGACTATGTTGCTAATGGATACACAGATGTTTATGTAAAACTGTAAAATACAGCTGTAAGTATACAACAAACTCACAACAATGATGGGAATGGCATGAAGAGCATCAGCTCAAGGAGACTTTACTTTTGTTTATCTTTCATTAAAAATAAAGATGAATTGACAAAAATGTTGTTATTAGTCCTGGGTAATAGAGAACAGTGGGATATACAGTATATATACATACTAGTATATTCCATTGGCAAGTAACCCAGAAGGAGCCTGTCGCCCTTTCTTGGATAATCCTGCTTGTCCTTCTGCACAGAGTGAACAGAGAACAACGAACACCCTCCCAGACATTCAGCAGCAATAAGCTTCCTCTGGCGTCACTGAAGGCCACGGGACTGATGTAGACCAGGTGAGATATTGGCATGGCGTCCGTCTGTCCTCCACTCACATGCTGTGGGAGTTAGAGCTTTGGGTGCCCTGGTGCGCTGGGGGAGGACAAACTAGACACGGAGCACTTGAGTTGGGTCTCAGGGGATGAGGGACCTGGAAGATGGAGAAGACGAAATGTAGGGAGAACTGAACGAGCAGTACATGGCGAAGGGCAAGGGAGAGGACCTGTGGGCCAATAAATAGCGAGGTATTGCTTGATGTCAGAGTTGACTGGGAGGTGGGTGGGGAAAGGGGGTTGAGATCAGACTGTGGTGGGAATGAATTGCCAGGCTAAGGATGGTAGACTTTACTCAAGATGCGGCTAAGGCATGGCAGGACCTGGGTGGTAACGCAGGTCTCTTGGTTCCCAGCTGCTCTCCACCGCCCTTCTCCTCTCCTCATTGCCTCTCCATGTCTCTGTCTTCAGGAAGTATATTGTTTCGCTTGGACACGAGCTGATCTGGGCTCCAGTTCACGAAGCAGTGGTGTGCCTTGGCCAAATCACCTTTCTGCGTTGCAGTTTCTCAAACCCAAAACGAAATTGTTGGAGCAAATATTTTCTGGCACTTCAGGATGGAAGTAAACTTCCTGGAAGATTCACACAGTGACAGTGAGCAAATGGTCGGGAGGAGGAGAGAAGCATCCGCAGACACAACAAAGTCTTCTGGTTCCATGACTTATGCTAAACATCACCTCATGTCCTTCACACAGAAAACACTTCCAAAACCTTTCTCATTTTTAAAAACCGTTTTAAGTAATTGTGCTCTGCGTTTAATTTAATCTTTAGGCACTGTACCTTCCTTCCTATTGGCGAAGTGTTATATGTAAAGTATTTTCTTCTTTAATGAGGCATGTGCCTGCCATCAAGACTAATAGTTCATCTTTTTAAAATGTTTTTGTCCGTTTGTAACTTTCCACTAGTTCCTGGAATCCATCCTAACGCCAAATTCCCGAATGTCCACTTGGGTTTGTCTACAACACAAAGCACGTCTCAGGAAGGAGAGCGAAGCAAAGACCAGGAGGGGCCGCCGACCAAATGGTGGACGATGTAAACGTTCTCCCAAGTCTGCCAAACCCAAGTCCTTGAGGATCTCGAAGAATTCAAAACCATACATCAAATAAATAAATAAATGCAAATGGCACATTTCCTTGTTACACGGGCTCTCCCTGGGCTCCTCCGGGCCCAAGCTTTTCCCTTGTTCTTGCCTTCATTGGTGTCAGGGGGAAATGGGGCCAGAGTTTGACCCTTTGAGGAGGGAGGAATACGAGAGTAATACTGAGTCAGCTCCCACGGGGAAGTCACAGCAAAAGTAAACACCTCCCTTGGAAAATAAACCCTGGGCTCCACCTTGTCAAAAATGAGCTGTTCGAGCCCTGATGTCATCCCTGACTACATCTTTGAAGAGCATTGGCCAAACTAAACCAGCCGCTCTAAGTGGTACCAATCATTTTCATAGTTTCAGCAGCGACACATCTATTTATCTAGTCTTGCTCATTATGTTGCAAGTCCCTAAAAGGCACATTTTAATATGGGCCCCAAAGGTTCATCATAGAATGCCAATTATATGTAGAAGAAAAACCTCTGTGTCTCTTACTCTCCACATGTCTAACACCACATGTGTGGGTTTTTTGCCACATTAGCTAATTCTCCAACTCTCCGGACACCAACTGGGTGACCTTCAGTTCAATTGTGACACTAATCACTAGGAGTTAGCGCAGACCCCCACAGGTCAAGGGCTTAGTCCCATAAGACTGCCTCCCACTTTAGCTGTCCACTTTAAGTCCCAGGTTGTCCTAGACTTCTGACCAACTGGCTATAAATTGGGGGTTCCCACAGCCTCCTCCTTGGGTTTGATCATTTGTTAGAACAGCATACAGAACTCAGGACAGTGCTGTACTTACTATTATCTGTTTATTGTAAAGGCTACAACTGAGGGACAACCAAACGGAAGAGATGCCCATCATCATCATCACCCCCCTTTTACAGATGAGGAAACTGAGACCCAGAGAGTTAAGTGGCTCATCCAAGGTCACCTAGCTTGCAAGTGGCCCAGCTGGGGTTTCAGCCCCCGTAGTTGAGGGCCAGAAACCATTTGATTCGCCCCCTGCTCCAGAAGGGCAAGAGCATCAGGCAGATTAGGAAATGCCACTTTCAATGTTCCCACTGATGTTTGGCTAACGTGGGGGCAATAACTTGAATGTCATTTATTTTCAAGTCCTTACTCTGCTTTTGCTTTGAGGGTTACTTTCCCCTTGTTCCTCTCCAGCCCTGAGGACGATTGCCCACACCTGGGGGGCCCCACTGACCTCAGGGTCACCAGGGGGCTGTCCTTTGACTCTGGACACATCTTAAATTTCAGAGGCACGGCCTCTTTCTTTCTTTCCTCCTCCCCAGGGCCTGCCTCCTATTCCTATCTCCTCCCCACCTTCTCCTCCTTGAAGTCCTTTTCTCTCCTCCTTCTCCACAACTTATTTAGGCCTGAAAAGAAACCAGGGAAGATATATTTGCTTTGGGAGAAGAAGAGAAAAATAAAAGATGAGCTAGCTGAGTAAAAGAATACTCTGATTTTCCACAAAGGGCTATTTCATGGAAAGATTGTGACTGATGGAATTTTAGAGTCTCTCTCTCTCTCTCTCTCTCTCTCTCTCTCTCTCTCTCTCTCTCCCTCCCTCCCTCCCTCTTTCTTTTCTTTTCTTTAGAAAAAACAAAGTTGATGTAAACAGCTGGAGACCGTCACTTGAAAAATCAAGAAAGTAAGATGAATCCAACTTCCTGTTTTCCCCTCCTACCCAGGTCTACAGGGGGCTGGCCTACAAGGCCGCCTTCCAAACCAGATGTTTGATTCCCAAAGCCTGTTTCAGTCTCTGCATATCAATTATTCTTCACACAGCACGACCAGAGCTTAGATTCACTTTCAGTGAGCATGCTTCAGCTCAGCGCCTGCTGGGACCCTGGTCCCCTTGGGAAAAGCAGGCCAAATGTGGCCAGCATATGACATGGGACCAACCGTTGAATGTTCTATCACAATCCCAATGGCGTGCAACATTAACGGTGCCCTTTCCTGTGCCAGGTACCAGGCTAAGAGTCTAGATTTAATCTTATCTGGTCTGATAACCACAGAAGCGGATACTCTTACTGCCCCTTTTCTCTAGTCAGAAAATCAAGCCTCAGAGAGGTCGGCCACCTGACTCCAGTCTCCATACCTTCCGCACTCTTCATCTTGGCCATGGTTAGAAAAGACTAACACGTGGAGAAGAAACATAGGGGTGGAGAAGCCCTCCTTTCTGGGAAGGAGCTGATTGCTGGCATCGCTTCCAGCCCTGGGCTACGGGCGTGTTGCTTTCCTCCCTGCCTGCTCATTTTCTGTGGAGACGTGCTGTCTTCGAGTTTGAAGGTCTGTCTGCCTCCTCTGAGGTCACACCCCGCTGACGGGCCATGGGCCCCACTGCCAGTAATAATTCAGGCTCCTTTCAGCCTCTGCTCAGCCCGTCTGGCCCATGTCTTCTTCCCAGATATGTAACCCAGAGCAGGGAAGGCGTATCCCCTTCATGGTAAAACTCTTAAGTGCACAAACAGGTCATAAAAATGAGTTCCAGGCATGACACCCATCTATATTTAGCCTTTGTGTGCTGAGTGACTACCGGCCAATAGGACTAGTGGTGGGGCTCTTATTAACAGAAAAACAGTGCACAGAGCATGCAGTTTGGGTTGAAGCTATTTCTCAAACTGTTGGGTAATGAGTAGTAGCTAGAAAATCGATAGTTATCAAAAATTTTTGTTTGTTTTGTGGGGGTCTTCAAAAATTCCCATAATTTTCCAGCGTAAAGATTCCAGGATTAGCTTTTCAACCATTCAATGGGTCCCCCTCGGTAGATTTCAAAGCTTTTCTGGGTGGCCCCACGTCAGGTGCAGCTTTGCATCACCAGCCCCCATGGTTTGCCACACGTCCCAGTGGGGAGAACGTGCTTGCTGTCACACCTCACCCTCCGCACCGAGAACTCCAAGGACAAGAGGAGTGACCCTTTCCCACAGGTTCAGGCACTCCTCGTGTAGCCTCACTCTTCCCTCTGGGGCAAGGATGCTGCAGGCCAGCGTTTCACACTCAAAATCTGGAAAACATGGATTTATTTATTTATTTATTTATTTATTTATTTATTATTCTATTTTTAATCCTTACCTGAGGCTATTTTTCCATTTGTGTGTGTGTGTGTGTGTGTGTGTGTGTGTGTGTGTGTGTTGTTGTTGTTGTTGTTTTTTTAGAGAGAGTGGAAGGGGGAGAGAGAGAGAGACAGAGAGAGAAACATTGATGTGAGAGAGACACATCGGTTAGTGGCCTTCACACACGCCCCGACCAAGACTGGGGATCAAGCCTGCAACCTAAGTAGGTGCCCTTGACCGGAATCAAACCTGGGATCCTTCAGTCCTCAGGCCAATGCTCTTTCCACTGAGCCAAACTGGCTAGGACTGGAAAACACCGATTTAAATAAAAATAAAGAAAAACAAAAATGTTAACTGAAATTCTCAGTGCCATTTATACCCTAATGTCGCCCTGAGTCCCCAAGAAGGAATTGTAATGTGTAGAGTTTCCCAAAGGTTTTTGACCTTGGAGTCCTTTACTTGGGGACGCCTTGCAGTGTTAGTGCCCCATAGACACACTTTGGGAAGTCACAGAGTGACCATGTGGCCACCTTAAATTAGGGACTGACCAGTCTCAGCCCAATGCTGGAAATGCACACATTTTCTCACTTAATATCCATCACATCCTGAACGATGGGCTTTATTATCATTACTCCGCAGGCCAAGAAAATGTGACCTAGAGAATGTTAGTAATTTGCTCAAAGACACAACTAGGAAGGGGTAGTGGCAGGGCAGGAGCCAAATGTTTGAATCTTAAATCTCATGTTCTTCTTTTTCTTAAGAGTTTTTTTAACAAAAAATTTACAATGCAAAAGAGTTGATAACAAATAACCACCTTCCTACCGGGTAAAGTTAGTAATTCTTAAGTTTGGTCACGTTTGTTTCTAGTTTTTCCTTTTAATGAAGCCCTACCTGGTTTGGCTCAGTGGATAGAGCATCCACCTTCAGACTGAAGGGTCCAGGTTCGATTTTGGTCAAGGGCACATGACTGGGTTGCGGGCTCAATCCCAGTAGGGGGCTGCAGGAGGCAGCAGGTCAATGATTCTCTCTCATCATTGCTGTTTCTATCTCTCTCTTCCTCTCCCTTCATCTCTGACATCAATAAAAATATATTTTTAAAAAATAAGTAAATGAAATATTACATGTAAATGATGTTCATTTCTTAACAGATTACTTCCCTGTTATCAATGAATCCCAACCACAGGGGCGAAATGTGAAGGACCGCAGTCCAGGCTGCTTTGGGGGCTGTATTGCCAAACTATAAAAATATTTCCTCCCATGTATTTTTCATTTCCCCAGAGCCCTCTTGAGTTTCATTCTAAGTCTGAGGCACAAAGATAAATATTTTTAAAATAACATGATAGCAAAACCTGAGGTCAGCCACTGATACCTTTGTCTACAGTTAAGAAAGGAGGCCCATTCGGGTGTTCAAAGTGACAAGTAGAATCTAGGGGGCTGTTCTCAGCTGGGACAGACACTGAATAGCTGACAGTGCTAACTAGTGACATCACATGTAGCCAAAGTCACGTGTGGACCCAGGAGGCCCTGGTCCAAATGTATTACACCATCTAGCGCTCCCTGCCACCCTGTTCTCTTTGCTTGATTTATTCTTCTACGTAGACATCCCTGACATTGTGTTATTTTTTACTGTTGTTTCTTTTTTGTCTTCTCCACTGGATTGTAAGCTCTATGAGGCTGGGACATTGTCTGTTCGTGTCCCTTCACCTGCGTTTGTCTGCCCCGGATCGTTTGACAATATTAAGTATTTCTGGGAGGATGAAAGAAGTCATCCAAGAAGGAATCAGAAAAAAAAAGACTTTAAGGATTTAAAGGAGAATCAAATTTGATATCAAGAATGCCGCAGGAGGCAAATCGGTACATTCAGAAAGAGAATTAAACTCCCATGTTCCACGAACAACGTTTTCCCATGAAGAATCCTGTTGCTGGTCACGGGAGGGAAGAACAAGAACTAGACGTTTGTGTCTCCGTATTCAGGGGTGGCGGTACCTGTGCCTGACTGGAGGTGGTTCACCAGAAGGTGTACTGATCACCTTTGCTTGGTAACAAATGGCCCAGTTCGCTGTGGTTCGCAACAGCGGAGGTTTCCTGCTGCTGCTGCTGCTGCTGCTGCTGCGACTGCTGGGCTCTTTGTTCGGGGTACAGGCCAGAGGAGAAGCCCTTATTTGCAGCATGTTGTTCTCATGGCAAAGGGCTTCCGTTTAAATGTGGCCTCAGTCACACCCACTCCCATTCTATTGGCCAAAGCAAGTTACATGGCCAAGCCCTGGGTCAAGGGGACAGGGCTGTGTGTTCCTCCTCTCAGAGGGGTCACCAAAGGTCCATGGTAAAGGCAGGAAGCAAATTCTTTTATAGGAAATGGAGGCAACAAGCTGTAACCGCCCCCCCTTAATTTTTTATATTTCAAAGAAACATTAAACCTCTTCCCATGCATCCTTAATCATAGGAGAAGGAGGATTAAAAAAGGGAAAATATAGAACATTAGGATATCTTAGGATCTAATATCTTAGATATCATGGGATAAATGATCTTAGGATGGAATAGGTATTTTAGGATTTTTTTATTTTTTATTTTATTTTTTTAAATTGTTTTATTGCTTAAAGTATTACAAAGAGTATTACATATGTCTCCTTTTTCCCCTGCCCTTGACAATCCCCTGGCCTCCCCTACCCCCCAGTGTCTTATGTCCATTGTATTTTAGGATATTTTAATATCTTAGGATATAATAAGAATAAGAATACTGGTTCAAGTCACTGATGCTACATAGGGAAATCATTGGCATGTATATTTCACATTTTGTCATTACACTTTCTGCTATTTTCTCTAGTTGCTCCTGTTTTTGTTTTTTGCTTTGGGGATTGTTTTAAGTGAGGAATGGCTGCTTAATTTTAGCAAGTGTTTTTTAGTATTTATGATATTCTCAGGTAGCCTTTATTCTTTAATCTGTTAGCGTAGTAACATTAACATTTTTGCATTTTTAGGTTAAGTCCTACTTAGTTATGATATAATGTTCTTTTGTCCACTACTGGATTTGATTTGCCAACATTTTATTTAAGACTAGAGGCCCGGTGCACAAATTTGTGTATGGGTAGGGTTCTTTGGGGTGCCTGTGGGGATTGGGCCCCAGCTCTTGCCTGTGGACGATCGGTCAGGCCGGGCCTGGGAGCCAGGCGGCGGCCCCGCCCCCTGCAGCTGCCACTGGTTGCTGCCTGTGGGGTGATTAGCAGGGCAATAGGGCCCCTGCTCACACGGGCCTTAACCTGACAGCTCCCACTCACCAGCTCCACCATCCCGCTCTCATTGGGGCCTATTGGGGCCAGCAGCGCCTCCACTGACCCCTGCTGCCAGGGCTGCATTGCCGATGCCCGCCATGTTCTGCGCCGCCCCCTGGTGGTCAGCACACATCATAGTGAGCAGTCGAACTCTCTGTTGAACTCCCGATAGAACTCCCGGTAGAACAATTTGCATATTAGGCTTTTATTATATAGGATTTGATGTGCTAACTATTTTATTTAGAATTTTTGCATAAGGGTTAAAAAGTGAAATTAGCCACTATTTTCTTTCTGTATCTGGTTTTGGTAAAAGGCAAAAGATTTATTTTATCCGAAGAGAAACAAGAGCATTAGAGTCTGGTTTTGGAACCAGTGTTAGGCTAGCTTTAAATTAAGTTGAAACGTTCTCTTTCTCTTTCATATTCTAAGACAATTTTTGTAATGTGGGAATTACACATTCTTGGAACTATTTTTTAAAATGTCATTTGTAAAACCATCTGGTTCTAATGCCTTTTAAAGAGGAATTATTTTAACAATTAGAAATCTTTTCCAAAAGTGAGACAGAAAAAGGTTGTTTTATTTTTATTCCATTTCCTATATTTCTAAACTTATACTTTTCTGAAAAACTCTCTACTGTGTTTATTTTTTTTATTTGGATTGACTTAGATGCTTGGAAATTTTATGGGGTTTTTATTTAACTTTTTTACAATTATTGGTTTTCTTTAACTCCGTGTTCATATTTAGGCAGAATCCATTTAACCACTGATGAAAGACTACTTAAGTTTGAAGTCTTTGAAAGAGAAAGAGAACATTTCAACTCAATTTTAATTCTCTCTATTAACATAATAATTAATTCTGATAAGTCTGTATAGACATTTCAGGATTAAAATCATAGCTAGAAATAGAGGAGTTTTTTTCTCTGGTTCAATCAGCAGTGTTCTTGATTCATGTGATATATAGTCTGGGGGAAAAATCTCAGACTAAAATAAAGCATATGTGGTGCACAGATATGCGAGCGTGCTCCCACGTGCCATACTCACTAGGATTTAAAAACACCGGAGCCTGGCCAGGTGGCTCAGTTGGTTTTGGTCAGGGCACATATAAGAAGCAACCAATGCATGCATAAATAAGTCGAACAACAATCAATGCCTCTCTCTCTCTCTCTCGAACAACAATCAATGCCTCTCTCTCTCTCTCTCTTCTTTCCCCTCTCTCTCTCCTTTCCTCTCTCTCTCTCTCTAATCTTTTTAATGGAAACAGAAGATAATCATTAGTTTTAATTACAAAACACAAGACATTTCCAAAATAGTGGGATTCCCCTTCCTGGGAGGTTTGGGAAAGTTGATTTGGGCTCACTGATCTGCAACATGGACCATAGATTATCATTTTCAATGCCTGGATTCTCCCACAAGATTTTGCACTTTGTATATGTATGTATGTATATATCTATATTTAAATCTATTTATTATCTATCTACCTACCTTCATTCACATGTTATAATGTGTAAAGTATTAAGGAAACAACAATGACCAAAACAGACACAGTTGGAACCTCCACAGAATCTATAGTCTCCCTTTACGAAAACCTTGCATGGACCCCATGCTAAGTCCTGGCTCCTCAGCATGCTCCTCCCTTACCTACCCATTTTCACCACTTGTCCATTTGAGTCCTTTTATTCTGACTGTTTCATCTCAGAGCCAATGAAATAGTCATTGTGCTTCTTATATGTGCTCTGACTATTTCTCTCCTCTCTTTTTTTGTTGTTTAAATTTTATCTAAATTCTACAGACTTCAAAATCAATAGATAAACAAATAAATAAATGCTACAGACTTCAAGGTTTAGTTAAACTCTTAGTTTCTCTATAAAATATTGTGAATTGGAAAGCAACTTACAAACCTGAAGCCCCTTCCTGATCTGAAGGTGATGTCAAGTTTCTCCCCGGAAACCAATGTCAAGCATGTGGCTCTGTTAGCAGACGAGGAAACGGAGGCTCTGAAAGCCAGACTGTTTTCCAGCAGCACGAGGTAAGTGCAGTGACTCCAGCTCCACTTGCCCCAGTCCCAGCGGGAGAGGCTGCCTGTTGCCGGGGACTGTGCTGTGAGAGGGGGCCTTGGTGGCACGGAGCTCTGCACATTCGCAGGGTCAATGAGACCTGATTCACAGGCAGGCAGTCCTCTGTTTCCTTGCGGAGGGTTTTTAAAGTGCTCACTTTCTATCTATGAAAGTAATTTGAGATCGAGCTGCAGATATTTTTGCAGAAAACAAACAAAGACTTGCTTTTCAACAAGAAGAGGAAGCCTGCACCTTTCTCTAAAACAGTGGTTCTCAACCTGTGGGTCGCGACACCTTTGGGGGTGGAATGATCCTTTCACAGGGGTCGCCTAAGACCCTTGGAAAACACATACGTAATTACATATAGATTTTGTATATAATCACTATGCTTTAATTATGTTCAATTTGTAACAATGAAATTGGGGGTCACCACAACATGAGGAACTGTATTAAAGGGTCTCGGCATTAGGAAGGTTGAGAATCACTGGCTCTAAAACCTCTCCAAGTCACTCCACTTTGTACTGAAATCTTCAAGTAAGATGAACCTGAATGCTCTTGCTCCTTGAGGGTTCTATTCTTCATGCAACTTTGACCCTAATCACTCGGGGTTATGGCTAATCTACATATAAAAAAGCCAAGCGACCAGAACAGTGGAACAACCAGAATGACTGGAACAACCGGTCGCTATGATGCACACTGCGGTGGCCAACTGGCCCGATGGGGACCCCGATCAGCCACCCCCACAACTTCCCATGGCCCCTCCTCCCAGCCAGCCTGGCGCCTGATCGGCCACCCCCACCCTGATTGGGGGTAGGGTAGGCCGGCCAACCGCCCACGGCCCCTCTGCCCAATCGGCCCCACCCCAATTGGCCACCCACCCCATTGGGGGTGGGTCTGGCCGACCTTCTGCAGACCTCCCTCCCCCGCCGGCCCGGCCCTGATCAGCCCCCATCAGGGAGGGATGGCCAGACCCCACCCATGCATGAATTTGTGCACTGGGCCTCTAGTTATAGAAGTAAATGTCTAGGTCCCCTGTACGGTTTTTTCTAGTCTCTGGAAAAGTCTTACAATAATGCAGCGATGTCCCTGTCCCTGTCTCAAAAAATGTCTAAGGAACTACAAGATCCTTTGAGATCTAAGCTTCCTGCTGGTCAGGTCTGCTCCCACCCAGCTTGGGCAGATGGCACAAGCATGCTATTCCACCTGGCCCTCAGGAACAACATGAGTTGTGTCTGGGAGGTCCAATGAGGCTAATGAATACTCATCAGTCAACAACTATTTATGGGCACCTACCAAGAGCAAGGTGGGGGCAAGGGTAAGACTCCAACGCTGAGGGATATAAGTTTCTTGACTTCCAGGCAATTGCAGACTAGAGGCAAGCTCACCTATTTTCATTCTAACTAAAGGCATTTTTTTCTGGTACTTCTGCCCTATCTATTCCTATGAGTCTACGGTCTGTGATTTTGAGCCTCTGTCCCTGCCTTGGAGAAAATGTGTTCAGACTAGCTCACTAGTACCATGGTCGGCAAACTGCAGCTCTCGAGTCACATGCGGCTCTTTGGCCCCTTCCGTGTGGCTCTTCCTAAGCCTTAGGAGTACCCTAATTAAGTTAATAACAATGTACCTACCTATATAGTTTAAATTTTAAAAATTTGGCTCTCAAAAGAAATTTCAATTGTTGTACTGTTGATATTTGGCTCTGTTGACTAATGAGTTTGCCGACCACTGCACTAGTATCAAGGGAAGGAAGCTGAGCTGTCCTGGCCAAGCCACGGCAAGAGAGCTGACACGCAATTGGCCTGCAGCTCCTGAGAATAAATGATGCCTATTTTAAGCCACTGAGTTATGGGTTGTTTGTTTTGCAGCAAATCTCAGCAGATGATGTTACGCTCCACCCCCCATTCACAGCTAGGTCTTTGATAGCTGTCCTGGGGGTAGGCAAGTTTGAATGTTCAGACAAACCATGACCTTTCTTTTGTTCCTCACATCACCACTCCCATGGTTCTTAAACTTTGAAGGGCATTAGAATCATCACACAGATTTGGATAGGAAACTCATATAGGCAACACTTTATGGACAAGTTAAATCATGTTTCAAGGGTCATTTTGATTAAATGAGATTTTCTATTTACTCACTGATTTTAGAACCTAGCCCCAGGTGGAACTCTGTTATATTTGCCATGACGTAGGTTGTAAGCTTCTGGAGGTTAGGGATGCTATTGTATTTATTTTTGTGTCCACCTACCCACTCCACTCCCAGGCTAACTTGATGGAGAAGATTACCTATTATAAATAGGATAACTGCTTGAAAATGTTAATGACTCAACCCCAATTAGTCATAATTGTACTAGGAATGGATTGTTTTGTAAGAAACCATAAGTAATAATTCGAGCAAAGGATCACTTATGAGAAATACATGAAATCATGCAATGTGCAACTTGAATGTACGATTTTTGCAATTAGCTCCTGACCTCTGCTCAGCTTCACTTTTCAAGCAGTAATGGACGAAAGTGTCTACCTTACCATTTGAGACATTCTCCGTGCCAGCTATCATCAGGAGTTCACAGCATGCATGTCCCTGTCTCACTTTGTGACAGGAGTAGACAGAATGAAAGCAGGAAAACTTGATTTTAATTCTCTACAGCTTCATTAGAAAGGATTGGGGCGGGAGATAGATGGGGAACATTTTAGAACAGGATTTTGGATGTGGAACTAAGCTTTGAAGCCACACTACACTTTTATGACCGCCCAATACTGCTCAGGTGCTATCTCTCAGGAGTTTAGGTTCGCTTGCTTAAGTGTTGACTCAAACAGGTGTGTATTTACTAGGTAGGGGGACAGCTTCCCACAATTATTTTTCTTGGACCTTAACTTCCAGATACTTATGATCCACAATATTCAAGTTTTATGTCACCATCAGAAATCCAGGGCCAATAACGCTCAGCTTTGTCATTAGGAGACACTGGGGTTTACTTAGTTGTTCGGTAGTTATTAAGCCGTCATTGCACAGGGCAGCATTTCCAGAGCGCGCTGGGGACAGTTTGCTGCTGTCAGAGGCGTGCCAGCGAAGGTGTGTAAGCAGTCCTTCTAGCACATATTTATTTTGTTCATTGAAAGATGAAAACAAAGCCAGGAAACCTCAGTCTCTCGTGTGCACATCTCCCTCGCCAATTAAAGAAGCGACATTTTCTTCATCTCTGACTGCCAACCAGGTGCAAATTGGAAACAAGATATTTTAGAAAGTTCCTTCCCTCCGATTTCATCACACAGCTGCTCTCAGCTCACACATGGTGACCATGACAAAATGACAAAACACCCCGTGAGCCGTTGCACTTGAAGGAGGCGTGCTCCAAGGGCTGGCCCGGTCCCCCCGCCCCCACTCCCGCATCTTCTCCCCGAGGCCTGACAGAAGCTCCCACTCTGGCTGTAGGACGATACAGCCCATTTCTCTCCCCAAACCTGCTCCCCCTGTGAGTTAGGTCAGTGCAGCCAAGCTCCTCTGTTTGTTCAGCTGGACTTCGGGGTAATGATACTTAAGGACCTCACCAGGGCATTGAGGAATTCAACAATTAATCACTTTGTGGCCCTTGGTTGGAAAGTGCCCAGAGACCCAGGCAGGAGCGAGAACCTCCTTTGGCAGAAAAGGAAGAGCCATGTGGCAGGAAAAGCCCTCCAGTAAACCAGCCTTCCCCTTCCTCAGGACTTCGCCAGAAACCAGGCCGCCTTGTCCGTCCCCCTCTCTGCCCCCTGCAGTGACCCACTTGCCTCAGAGCCCCTCTCTTTTGACTTCTGGCAACAGAGGAAGCACCACCCCTTCCTGGAAGTGAGGGAGGGTAGGACTCCCCGCACCGCAGCAATTGTCTCTGACAGTCCTTATACCTCCAACTTCCCTAGCCTCAAGGCTGGAGATGGGTGGTCAGTTAAGCAAAATCCCAGTTTTCCACAAGCTCCTGTTGCAAGTCCTGCCTCGTGGTCTCACCTCTCACTTTGGAACGTGGCATCTCTATCTTGACACCTCAGGTACACCGAGGCAAGAAGAATCCAGTTTTAACACTGGGTTATTTCTCTGGTAAATTGACAGACTTGCAGACACCTTGACCCATCTGTTGAGTGAATAAGTATGCTATCTCCTTTTTTAGTAGTGTGTTTTGCTACTGAGTTTGACTGTCCAGATCAGGGGTGGGCAAACTTTTTGACTCGAGGGCCACAATGGGTTCTTAAACTGGACCGGAGGGCCGGAACAAAAGCATGGATGGAGTGTTTGTGTGAACTAATATAAATTCAAAGTAAACATCATTACATAAAAGGGTACGGTCTTTTTTTTTTTTTTTTTTTAGTTTTATTCATTTCAAATGGGCCGGATCCGGCCCGCGGGCCGTAGTTTGCCCACGGCTGGTCTAGATAAATGTTAAGCTCCTGCAGCACAGAGATTATGCCTTGCACAGAGCAGGGCCTCAGTGAGTCCACGTGACTCCACGTGAGGTCCTGGGATCACCGGCATCCACATGTGAATGCTTTGAAAATGCAGCACCTGGCATCCATGCCATGTCACTGATGTGGAGCAAGGATCTGCCTTGTGAATGACTTCTCCCAGGCCTGTGTATTCACACTGGGCATCGCCCTAGGCAAGAGAGACTGGAATGTTTAGGGACAGGGGGACACACGCATGTTGAATGTTGAAGTGATAGTTATCTGAACTACATGTCTCAGTAGACATGGTCTGCTGTTCCAGCAAAGTGCGACTATAGTATGTTTTCCTTGCTTTCTTTTTCTATCTCCAAGAGTAACTTTTCCTTTTGCCCTGTTGAAGAAACAAATAAAACCCGCCTATGCCAGCACATACAGAAGACTTAATGTACTTCGGATGTTTTATTGTGCTTCTGTGTTGTGTATTTTTTTCCTTTTTGTAGTGTGAGGAAGGTATGTGTCCAACTCATCCTCCAGTGTACCATCTCCCCAAAACACTACATTTACTGTTGAGATGTTTAATTTCTTTGAGATTTCCTTCTATGTGCTTAACCCAGTGCCCTGTAAACACAGTAAACCAGGGGTCCTCAAACTTTTTAAACAGGGGGCCAGTTCACTGTCCCTCAGACCGTTGGAGGGCCAGACTATAGTTTTAAAAAAAACTATGAACAAATTCCTATGCACACTGCACATACCTTATTTTGAAGTAAAAAAACAAAACGGGAACAAATACAATATTTGTATTTGCATGTGGCCCGCGGGCCGTAGTTTGAGGACCCCTGCAGTAAACACTCAATAAATGTTCTAGTCTCCTGTTAAGATTTCAGGGCTTAGTGAACAATTCAGTAATTAGCAGAAGAAAGTAGCCAATCCAAAGCATTAGGTGTGGGTGTTATAACTATTGTCTTTATAACAAAGAACTATGCAGAGAGGCAGAGTCTGCACATGAGTGAGGTAATTAGAAACACTTGGCGTGCAAAGAGGAGTGACTGTGCTAATATTTTTGTAAGGATAATTGCAATTGCAATTATTCTCCCAACACTTCGGATTTTTGTATTGGCGCCTCCTGTTAAAATTTGCACCTGGCAATCTTATGTAAGAATTTGTTTCTTCTTGAGCTCATCTTACATGTTGGATGGAACTCCATTTCTAGGAGGAGAAATTTTATGGCCATTGTCTTGAGTGCCTTGAAGAGAATAAGAATCTCCAGTGAAAAGCGTCACTATTAAAATGGGGAGCATTCAAGATGCAGGGAATGCAGTCAGGGCAAAAACTGGACACCTATTTCTCCCCACTGGCTTTCCCTGTGTGTGTGTGTGTGGGGGGGGGGGGGGGGCGCGTGTCTTTTTTTGGTGTGTTTTTTTTTGCCTCTGTAGCAGATCATATTGGATTCTTTGGATTTGACCTCAGACACAGAAGAAACTCATAGAAAATTAATCGCTAAATCTACTGCTATACACAATGAGATGTTGTGTATTTGGATCTCTCCCGGAGGGCGAAGTTTGGAGTCCCCGAGCCTCTCTCAGTATATGAGAATCTGAAAACAATAGAGAAAATCAACAAAACCAAAAGTTGGCTCTTCAAAAAGATCAACAAAAGTAACAAAGCTTTAGACTAACAAGAACAAAGGGCAAAAACTCAAATAATTAAAATCAGGAATAAAAAAGGGGATACTAGTACTGACCTTGCAGAAACAAAAAAAGATTAAAAAGACATGCTATCAATACCCAGATATTTGAATGAAATGGTGAAATTCCTAAAAAAGACAATGTACCAAAATAGGCTAAAAAAATAGAAAATTTAAAAAAACACACAAAGAAAAATAGAAAATTTAAATAGCCTTATAACAAGTAAAGAAATTTGACTTGCCACTGAATTTTCTACTAACCACATAAAGAAAAATTAATACCAAGCCTTCACAAACTCTTCCAAAAAATAGAAGAGGAGGAAATATTCCCCAGTTCATTCTGAGACAAGTGTAATCCTGTTACTGTCACAGACAAGAAAACCAAGGACCTGCACCCTATGAGCATAAATGCAACAGTCCTCAAAATACTAAGGAAGTGAATCTAGCAAGGTATTCTAAAAAGGATTATACAACACCATCAAATGGGATTTAAATAAAAAATGCAAGGTAGGTTTAACATCTGAAAAATCAATTCATATAATATACCATATCTACACTAATAAAAGAGAAAAATGGTAATTGGCGTACGACCGCTACCCTTCCCATTGGCTAATCAGCGTATCCTTATGCAAATTAACTGTCAGCCAAGATGGCGGCCGGCAGCCAGGCAGCTGGAAGCGAGCAGGGAGGCTTGCTTCCTCCAGGGACTGCAGACTCCAACGTTCCCCGCCTGACTTGCCGGCCTCTGAGCTGGCAGTTTGAAACATTCTAACAAATATAGCCGGCTGGGATCTCAGAGCTGAAGTTATACATTGTTTCGATTATAGAACGGCAAACAAACCAGCAGCGGAAGCCTCAGAGCTAGAGCCAGAGCTAAAGCTGGCCCAGAAGAAAAAAAGAAAAGAAAAAAAGGAGTGGGTGGGAGCTTCCCGCCAGCCTGAAAGCAGTCAAAACCGCCAGCCTGAAAGCAGCCCTCAGCCCCTCACCCAGACTGGCCAGGCACCCCAGTGGGGACCCCCACCCTGATCCAGGACACCCTTCAGGGCAAACCAGCCGGCCCCCAGGCCTCTATCCTATATAGTAAAAGGGTAATATGCCTCCCAGCACCGGGATCAGCGGAGCCGCAAGGCCTCCTGGCACCAGATCAGCATGACAGGGGGCAGCGCCCAAACCCCCTGATCGCCCTGCGGCTCTGTGTGTGACAGGGGGTGGCGCCCCAACCCCCCCCCCCCCCACGGGCCCTGCTCTGTGTGTGACAGGGTAGAGCCATAACCTCTCATCGGCCCTGTCCTGAGTGTGACAGTGGTAGCGCCTCAACCCCTGATCGGCCTGCTCTGTGTGTGACAGGGCGTGCCTAACTACCCTATCGGTCTACTCTGTGAGTGACAGGGGAGCTCTCAATCTGATGGATCTGCTCTGTACGTGA